>NW_022196914.1:30801656-30810416 GCF_008632895.1 Mastomys coucha | reverse complement strand
TTTTTTTTTTTTTGTAAATTTCTAAGTATTTCATGTGGCTACTACATCTGTTTGTAAGTTGGAGAGAGAGTTGGTCATGATTGTACAATGATGAACTGTCACATTATGCCTAATTTCATGCCTTGTCTTCAAGTTGATGAAAAACCTTCTGTTAACAGTATATTGTCCAGCAAGTTCTTCTGCCTAGTGATAGAAATTTCTAGACACATGAAGAATAAATTCCTTGGCTGCTTTCCAAAGTGTAGCACTCCATGAATGAAGTTTTAGGGAGTCATTCCATGTTTGCTTCATTATATTTTGTGTTTGGTCTGGTAGCTGAGAAAGTGGTGCTCAGATGGAGTCATGAAGAAAAGTCTTGGTGTGGCCAGGTTGGAGAAATAGAGGAGAAGGGATGTGAGGAAGAAGAAAATGAGCCTGTAATGGGCTAAGTGTGCACATGGGTGTTGAGAGGAAGTCAGGGACAATGAAGCCACACCAGCAGGCAGCTGGGTTGCTCTGTTCTGTACTGGCAGACGTGTCCTGGGAAGCCCTTTGCTCTATCTAGACAGTGGGCCCCTGTCTTAGTCAGGGCTTTACTGCTGTGAACAGACACCATGACCAAGGCAACTCTTAGAAGGACAACATTTAATTGGGGCTGGCTTACAGGTTCAGAGATTCAGTTCAGTATCATCAAGACAGGGGCATGGCAGCATCCAGGCAGGCATGGTACAGGAGGAGCTGAGAGTTCTACATCTTCATCTGAAGGATGCTAGCAGAATATAGACTTCCAGGCAGTTAGGATAGGGTCTTAAAGCCCACACCCACAGTGACACACCTACTCCAACAGGACCACATCTCCTAACAGTGCCACTCCCCGAGCTAAGCATATACAAACCATCACAGCCCCAGAGGAGCAACCTAGAGCTACCTGAACTGAGGGTGACTGGAGATTCTCTGTGGAAGACCAGGAAGGGAATGCTCCCAAAGCAACAATGCACATTCCCTCAGTAAGGGGTGAGGCCTGAGCTACCCATCCATGGTAGGATTTTGGCTGATTTGATCTGGTGCAGGTAAACCATAGCTTCTGTGAGCTCATGGTTACTATTGCTGTGTCGTGTCTAGAAGACAGCAAGCGTCTCAGCACTCCTCCCGTTCTCCTGCTTGTCATACATTCTTTCCATTGCCTTTACAGTGATGTTCCAGGAGCCTGGTGGGTGGTTGCTGATATAAGTGTCCCATTTGGGGACTGAGAACTCAATCTCTGATCTCAGCACGGTTGACCAGTTATGTATTTCCACTGCCTGCTGCCCTCTGTGAAAAGATGCTTCTCTGTCTGAGGTTGAGAGCAGCCCAGGTCTACAGGTATAGGCACACATATTTAGAGGACAATTAGACAGTACGGTTAGTTAACAAAATAACAAAAGCAGATTTTGTCCTAGGGCCTGTGACCTGCCAGTCATAGACTTTTTGACAAGGATTAGAGACAAGGCCTGAAATTCTCTCCTATACAACAGAGCTCAGGTCCAATCAGAAAAGGCTCAGTGTAATAGTTTGCAACTGGATGTATCCTGACTATCAGGTCACTCTTCCAGCATTCAAGGTTCAGCTCTGGGTAGGACCATTAATGAGTTTCCCTCCAGCAGCCTAGATGGTATCTTCCAGCACCACGAAAGCTCGCCAGCATGGTGAAAGTTCCTGGTCATTTTAGACTAATTTCTTTTTGCTCTATAGCCAAAGTGGTGTGGTGTCTTCAGCACGCCGTGTACTTTCAGTGGGTAACTGAAAGCGAAGGAAGTAACCTGGGTTGTTTTGAGTCATAGAAAGGGAAGTACCGCAATTTTTATGTGGTAGCCCATGTCTTCTGGTAGTGGCATTACCCACCCATGCAGGCCAATTCTATTCCAACTCTTCTTTCAAAGTTATATTTTGAAATTAGCTTACTAGCTAGTAGATTACCATAGGTTTTGGTTAACCCAGCCAGTACTTCCTCTTCTTCCCCATTCTTTCATCCTCAATTAACCCTTTAACACTCAGGATCCTCCTCTCTATTTATGTATCTATCTATCATCTGTGTATGTATATACATATATACATATATATATGTATGTACGTATATATCTATCATGTATGTATGTATGTGTCTATCTATCTATCAATCATGTATGTATATCGCTATCTATCTATCTATCTATCTATCTATCTTTGTATGTTTGTATGTATGTATGTATGTATGTATGTATGTATGTATCTATCTATCTATCTATCTATCTATCTATCTATCTATCTATCTATCTATCTATTACTTGTGTTCCAAAAATAATCTAAGGGCGACTTTGTTTCTGAGATAAGGTGCCATGTAGCTCAGGCCTCAAACTCACTATGTAGCTGAATGTGGTACTGTGTGGGGCAGTGTGGGGCAGTGGTCTGCTTAGGTAACTCAGGCTCAGTCAAGTATTTGGCTTTGAGCCCTGGAGCCCCTGCGGGTAATTTCTGCTTGCAGGGGGTGGAAGGAGCTTGGCCATAACTCCTGAGTCTTGGCCATAACTCCTGTTTCAGTCACAACCCCTCACAGCTGCCCCTGCAGGAGATGTGTGCTCTTATCAGGCAGACAATGCCCCAAGCTCCCAGCATTCTAGGTGGACCCTATCCCCAGTCATCTGACTACAAGCCAGACATGCCACGCCCCATATAATAAAAGGGGCGGTTTGCCCCCTCCTCTCTCTCTTGCTCTTCCCCATCACTCTCTTTTCTGCTCTTTGATCTCTTTTCTTGCATATCCTGCTCTCTTGCTTCCTTCCTCTCCTTTCTCTTTCTCCTTTTTTTCTCCTCTCCTCTCCTTCTTCTCCTTCTCTCTACTTGACCAGCTTATTTTCTCTTTCTTACAGTAAAATGTCTCATTCATACATTGCTGCCCGTAGGTCAGCACCAGGGAGAGAGAGAGCCTGCAGGCCTCCATACCAGGCCTGCTTTTGGTACCACAGTACCACTCATCTTTCTCATCACAGCCTGCTCCCTCTTCCTTTGCACCATGAGAGTTTGGGGGCCTCTACTGAGCAGAGACATTTGATTTCTGTTCTCAAATTCTCATAGAAGACTTTCCAGCTGGCAGGTGAGGTTAACCCTGGATGAGAGAGGTGACATCTTTCTCTAAAGCTTGGAGAATACGTTCTGGTACTCTGAGAAGCCTGAGCTCCTGTGTCTGAGCTCTTGGAAACGGGTTCAGTCCTTACACCAGAATCATTAGCAAGGCATCTCTCTTCTGGCACCCATGCCCACTCTTGGGTATAAACTCTACTTACACTAAGCATCTGTCTTAATCCTTAAACCCAGTGCTTACATTTATGCCAAAACTTCCTCTTACTGAATCTGACTTTGCTTCATTAAGAATAGCTACGAGGAACTCACAGAAGTCCTCAGGAGTGGAGTCTGTAGAGGTGCAAGTCCCTCCTCTAGATACAAGTTCCTGTAGGTCAGCATGAGCGTGTCTCCATGAGATAGGCTGTGTTCCTCTTTGGTTACTTTGAGTGTAGTCCCTTGAGAGGGTGTGACAGAAGTGTCAGGAAAGAGATGAGAGAGTTAATAGCTCCTCTCAAGGGCAGGTGTGTCTAGACGCCTTCTGATCCGTGCATATGAGCTGCAGTCACTTCTGTTCCATTAAACAAATGACTGTCTTCTTCCCAGCTCTTGGCTAACTCACAGCTGCTCAGCTCCTGAATCAGCATACGGCACAAACGCACGAGTTCAGGACCACGATGCCATGCTGTCAGATGTCCTACTTAAAAGGAAATGGTCCACCCTGAGCACAAGGGCAGGAAGAGACACTCGGGCATCCTCAAAGGAGCCCTCTATTGTTTGGTCCCAATAATTAAATATTCTCAGATAGTCGGACTTGCTCTTATTCAAATGCAAATGTAAATTGCCTTTCCTAGACCAGTCGAAGCAACCTTTTAGTATCTCTGATTTTGAATTACCTGCCTCTCTTCTCTGGCATTAGTGGAGATAATTGAAAAATTGCAGCACTTATATTCATATTTAAAAAAAAAATGGCTTAAAAAGCATGTTTCTGTCTTCAGACTACCAGAGTGCCACTTACTCCTGCAGGGAGGAGTATACCAAGCTCTTTTCTTTTCTTCTTCTTTCCTTCTTTCCTTTTTCTTTCTTTTCTTTGGAGGAGAAAACATTTAAATTTTTTAAATGAGCACATAAAATAACACATTTATCAGGTATCTTTTTTTTTTTTTTCTTCTTGAGACAGTGCTAAACTCAGTAGCCCAAACTGGCCAGGAACAAATCATATACCCCAGCCTAGACATGAACTTGTTGTGAGTATCTTCTTGCCTCAGCCTCTGGAACACCGAGATTGTAAGGATGAGCCACTCTGTGCCTCCATGTGGTGTTCTGATATATGTCTTACACTATTCTAATCAGGTAGACTCAGCAGGTTGAATTTGTATATATCTGTGTGTGCATGTGCACATGTACATGCATGTATATAACAAAAATAATCAAAGGAGACTATTCCTCTTTGAGAATGGGAGGGGACGGGAGGAGTTCAAGGCAGGGTGTCTGGGAAGGACTGGAGAGAGGAAAGGGTGGAGGGGGAAGGTGATGTAATTCTATTTCAGTTATAAACATTTAAAAAATCCTCTGTCTTCTCTGGCTTCCCAGGGGACCTGGGTGACTTTGCTCAGTGTCTGGGTCCCTCCAGTAACACTGAGCACAAGGTTTCTTTGTGTGAGGTCCACAGTAATTCACTGAGCTGACAAATTTCATTAGCTTAGTTCTACATGTCCTGTCGGTCCACAGTGCTGGTGCTCAGAGAATGAAATATGGTACCGAGAGCCTAGACAACCCCAGAAGACTCCTAGTTTCTTGATTTGAGGCTGTTCAGCCTGAGAGAGAGGCTGGCTTGTCTGGGGGCTAGGCTCATGAGGAACTTAGAGAGCCGGCCTAATGAAGCTTTGTCATGCTTTCAGACTAAACCGCTGAAAGCCAGGAACTGCTACTAATGTGAGTTGATAAAAGCATTAAGGAAATCCTCAATCTCTTGTTTTGGGTGGTGGAGGTTTTCTCAGCCTGTCATCCACAAACAAGAACAGCTAGTGTTCATTGATCTTGTATGTCACAATTGCTAGTTAGGAGGACCCTGTTTGCTGAGGCCCTGGGAGCCAGCTCACCCTGACATATGTTCTGGGATGATGTTTGTCAATGTCCTTGGCTGCTTTTGATCTCCTTAAAAAGCACAGAAACGCCCCTGGAAGCCACCACTCAGAAGGACTTTTCTGAAAACAAGCCGCCAAACTGCTCAGTTCATTCAGGCTTAGGGGCATGGCTGCTTATGTGTAGAGGGTCCAATTCTTCTATCTTAGAGGTCACTCTTCAGTGGGCCCTCCCCCTTTAAATAATCTTTATTCCATGTTAAACCACAGTATAATGTTTTGAAAAGTAATTTTAATTATCAAATGCTTTGCTGACTTGGGTCTTGGAGCCATTTCATATTCTGTCTGTGTGTCCGTGTGCCTGCCATGTGTGTGCAGCTGTATGTAGCGGCCAGAAGGCATTGCATCTGAAATTACAGGTGGCTGAGAGCTTCCTGACATGGATGTGAGGATCTGAACTTGGATCCTCTGGGAGAGCTGCAACTGCTTTTAACCGCTGAGCCATTTGCTCAGTCCTGGCTTATGATCTTTAAGTGAGGAAACCTCTTCTGTGTTGGTTGCTGATGGAGGAATACCTGGGCAAAGGCAGGGATGTGGGGTGCCGACACATTGAACAATTGAGCCAGGGAGTACACTGATACTGGCTGTTCAGTCTCAGACCTGGTGACATGTTTGTCTGTATGGTTCTTAAAGAAGAACTTTTCTAATGTGGTTGGACTAAGCTGACAGACATCCGGGACTCAGGTCTTTCTTTGCCCTGTAATCTCCATTACTCTAGTACCTCACAGCTCAGGGATTTGCCAGAGAAATCCTCCTGCCCTCTCCATGAAATTCACAGTTGGGTTACTTGATTGCCCAGTATATTTCTATTTTCCAAGGCATTGGCATTTTTAAAATTACAAACCAGGTGCTGCAACTTCTTATGCAATTATTGTACATTTTTATGCAAATAACTCAATGACTTTGACAGACTAAGGGGGACTAATCCTGCTCTGGGGTATATTTCTGCAGAGGCATTGACTTGCCTATAGCTTTATGATTATGGGGATTCAAAATTCCATAAAATGCAGGAATGTTTATATTGGACGACCAGAGCATCCCACCAGGATGGACAAGATAAAGAAATGATGCTAGCAGTGTTGCTTTGTTTCCATGGCACGCTGAAGGCTGTGTTCTTGGAGCTCTGAGAGTACAGACCACTTCAGTCCTGACCCAGAGGGGCTCAGAGACTTTTGTTTTTAATCCTATCTCTTTGAAATGGACTGCTTTATTTTATAAATTCTCTATGATGTATGTAAAGATTAGCCCATCAGGAGTCATTCCACATACCTTTCTTCCAACTCCCTTAATACTAGCAAAACTCTAGTCTGTCTTAAGTGAAGGTCTTGGGAGGTGAGAGGCCAGGAGATGGATTCTGACAGGATTCAATCACCTATCAGTCCTGCCTCTCCATGCTAGCGCCAGACCAGAGGGCTGTGTGGTCATCTTTCCTGTGGATCAAATTCTCTGAGAGCATCTAGCTTGGTAACAGCTTCCTGTGTGGGTCTCCAACTTGGTCTCTAACTTATCAGCTGCCAAACCTGGAGACAAGAGGGGCTAAGCAGGGGGGAGCTGAGCCAGCCATTTTACCACCTTGCCTTTGAGCCCTGTGACTTCATATTATCCATGATGGGTGATACATTCCCACTAAACTTAGGTAAGCCAGAAAGCACTTGTTTAGTACTTCACAGATTCTTAGCATTAGTATCTTTGATCACTTTATCTGGGTTCTCTACGCCAAGTCCTTCTTGAACTAGACAGGGCTGGACTCTCACCACAGCAGCAGTGAGGAATCACCTAGCCTGGAATGTACAGTCTAACAAAAACTCATTTCTAACAGTTCTGAGATGAAGGAGCTAGCCTGTGGGCAGGGCTTCTTGCTGAGCACTTACAGGGCATAGGGCAGAAGATCAGGAAATGAGAGAAAGGGGAACTGTCGCTGATCCTTCTCAGGTGCCCCACTCTTGTCATTCAGACAGTTAATTTCAACATTAGTTTTTCTGGGGACAAGCTTTAACACTGTGGCAGGAGCTAAGTCCGAGCCTCTGAGAAGAGCGAGGAATGTGCTCGTTGTGAAGGGTGAAGAGCCCCAGAATCTACGCACATTCACAAGTCTTGCTCCCGAGTGGAGTTGGGGTATGCTTACACTTTCTTCCTCCACCTTTACACCTGGATATAGTTCTGGAGTGAAGCCTGGTGCTACATCCACCACCCAGCGTGCAAGAGACCACTTGGGTGAGGCACAAAGGCAAGTACCTCAGAGCCGTCTGCAGGACGGAGGAGTGCCTCTGACCCTACAGGCAACCAGTAACCTCTGGATTTCTTATTGTAAGAGAATAAAACCAACCCAATGGTTATATTTGGAAATAAGGCAAGATGCATAAGGAGTTGAAGAAATGGTGGAAAGAATGTCTTGTATTCTTGCTTCCCCTCTGAACTTCGATAGCCAGTCTACTGTTCAAACTGGGAAAATGCTTCCATCACAGATCTGTCACTTACACAGCTTGCAGCTCAGATTCACCTCTGTTTGTAAATGGAAGCATTGCTGAATCTGTCCCTTACCTGCGGCCAAAAGCCTTATTTGTTTCCCTGCAGTACCATGCAACAGTAAATATACAGACACATGCCCATCTTGATTGAGAAATTGGCCTCATGTTTCAAATCTTCTCCTTGTACTAGTTCACTTTGGGCAGCTGTCAGAGATCAGATCCAGGTGCTGTTAATAGAAAACCTGAAGCTGTTGTGCAATGATATTATATACAGTATTCTGTCTTCAGTTCATGCCTATTTATGATGCGCTCTGGTCACTTCTACCCTCTGGTTTACTCCCACATTTCCTGCACAGTTTGAATGAGAGTGGCTTCCCCTATAGGCATGTATTTGAATCAGTGGGCCTCAGTTTGGGAAGGAGTAGGAGGTGTGGCCTTATTGGAGGAGGTCTGTCACTGGGAGTGGGCTTTGAGGTCTCAATATCCCACAGCTTCCCTTTTTAGTTCACTCACTCTGCCTTGTGGTTGTCCTGGAACATGGGGGAAAAAATCTACTTTTGGGAACATCTCAAGAGAATGATTCTTCTTCCCCAAGCAGCTATTAACTACCCATTGTTCCATGGTTAGTGGTAGGGCCTTGACTCCAGGCACCCATCTTTTCTGGAACTTTGGCTTGCTTGATTTTGTGCAGGTCTTACTCCTGTGACCACAGTGGTTGTGAGCTCGTTGGTGTGATTGCCATGCCATATCTAGGAGAAAGCACCTCACAGCATCCCCGGGGTGTAGCCCGCGCAGTCATCTCGCCAGCAAGAAGACACGCGGACACTAGGTTCCTTCTGCAGCAACGTTTATTGTCCTCATCCATAGGGAAAAAAAGGGTCAAGCCAATAATCCGCATTGCTTATATACACCACAGTGCAGCGTGTCTGCCCACAGTGCGGCGTGTCTGCCCATGATTGACTGTTCGCTAGCTCTGACTAAGGTGACCTTGGTTTAGAAGCCAGGTGCAGACAGTTCCTCTTCAATTTGTTGTTTTGGTTACAGACTGGGTGGGCCTAAGAAAGTTTCTCAACTATATTATTTTTCTGGACTAG
>NW_022196914.1:30762504-30800272 GCF_008632895.1 Mastomys coucha | reverse complement strand
GAGTTGACAGCGGAAGTAGGCGCCATCTTGCCATGGCGAATGTCTCTCCAGCTTCACCGCTCCCTACACCGGGGCCCTCCCCATCCTCAGAAGGTTACTTCTTTTCTGTCTCCTCTTTCCCAATGTTCCCTGAGCCTTGGTGGGAGGGGTATAGTGCTCATGAAGATACCCTCCTTAGGGCCGAGCACTTCCTGTTAGCTCTTTGGGCAGCCACAAATCTGCATTGATTGCTGACAACTGCACAGAGAAGCCTCTCTGCTGGGGTTGAGGATGGAGAGCTGCACAGGCCTATGAGTTCAAATGTAAGTGTTTAGAAGGCAGTTTGACAACATGGCCTTTTAGCAAAACAACAATAATAAGTTCTACTTGTGACCTCCCACCATGGACTTTTGGCCAGGTTTGTAGAACTAGGAATGGGTTCCCTCCTGTTGAAAGTCCTCAGATCCAATAAAATGCTGTTCTTGCCTTATAACTTTCCCGTGCCTGCTGGACCCACCATGCCTGGCACAGTATTGTAGCATGCACGGTCCAGTGCTGGGTAAGGCCACTGGCGTCTGTTCTCTCCTGACCCCCTTAACAGCACCTTCTTTCACTGTGAAAGCTGCCCAGCATGGATGAAGTTTCCTGCTGGGTTTGTGATTGATTTTTCTGTGTTCTGCAGCCAAAGTGTGCAGCATCTTTAGCAACAGGGTGCCTTTAGCAATAGGGCCTCAGCAATGGCAATAGTCTGTGCTATATTGAGACAGATCAATAACTTATAGGGAGGCATTCCATGCCTTGAACTGATGATAATTTTCACTGGATAACACATGGGTTTGATGTTGCTTGGTACCTCTGTTTAAATTCATTTTTTTTTTGAAAAAAATATATTTTGAAATTAACTTATTAATTGGTGGGCACCTACAAGGCTTTTTCATATATCCTTAGTTTTAGTTGACCCACCTCCACTTACTTCTCTACTCCCTTCCCTCATCTCTGCTTAAATGCTTACTCTCCAGTCTCCCTTTCTTTCTTTCAGACCACAGGTATTCTACTATCTCTCCGATTATATTTTTAATTGGGTTGCATGATAGTAGCTTTCCATATGGGTTTTTCCTATGCCCTTCCTTTAGGGTAACACTCTTCTTTTAGGGTAATTCTCTTTCTTTTCTTTAGGGTTTCCCCATTCTCTCCTATCCCTCCTGGATTAAGCATTTCCATCTCTAGTATTTTTGCCATATATGTAAGCACAGGTCAGTTATGGCTCATCCATACAGCAGGCCCCGGTGGCTCAGTCACCCATGTATGTCCCAGGAGGGAGGATACAGATGTGCAGAAGTCATGGACACCCTTGTCATCTCTCCTTAGGACTTCTGGTAAGGAGTCCCCTCCAGACTTCACTCACATCATTGTCTGTAATTGTTACATGACCATATCTTACCACATTGGCCTGGAGAATGGAGTTTTTGTTCTGACTGGGCAATCCCTGGTTCTAATTCTGTCAGAGAGAGTTTCTAAAGGATGGGTGTTTAGAGATGTTGCCCGAGAATTAATGTCAGGGTGTTATTCATACCCTTAAGAAAACAGTGTTTCTCTGCTGTATATAGTTTCATGTCAGCTTGATACAAGCTAAAGTCATCTGAGAGGAGGGAGCCTGAATTAATGTCTCATAAGATGGGGCTGTAGACAGCCTGTAGGGAATTTTCTTAATTAGTACTTGATGGGGGAGGGCTCAACTCATTGTGAGTGGTGCTATGTTTACGATGGTGGTCCTTGATTCTAAGAGAAAGCAGAATGAACAAACCATGATGAGCAAGCCAGTGAGAAGCATCCCTCCATGGCCTCTTCGTCACCTCTTGCCTCCAGCTACCTGCCTGATTGTGCTCCTGTTCTGACTTCCTTCGATGGTGAATAGTGATGTGGAAGTATAAACCCTTTCCTCCCCGAGTTGCTTTGGTCATGGTGCTTCATCACAGCAATGGTAACCCTAAGTAGGACCATCCCAAATTGTCAGCTCAAGGTGTTGCACTGTTTGCAAACTCAGGGTCAGCTTGAAGAAATTTATGGTGCTGGTTGAAGGCATGGAACTCCTGGTGGGAAAAGGGAACTTTCTTGTGCACATAATAATAATTACCAGAGAATTAATATTTTTTTTTCTGCAAACTCAAGCCCCAGTTTCCATAAGGCAGTGTGTGTGTGTTCAAGTGATAGAACCTGAATCCATCTCCTCCTGACAATGGGCAGTAGAACATCCTTTCTTTGGTGTAGATGGAGACAATGGCCTCAGACTCCAAGGCATCTTACTTTTCCAGCGAGAAAAGTCAGAGCTGAGGCATTTTGGAGTGGCTTTGTTTCCCTTGGAGATCTGCCAGTGGATCATTTTCTCTGGGATCTTTAGAATACTGGGAAAGAAGAGATAGCAAGAGACTAAAGCCGGGAGATATTTTCAACTCCAGCTTCTTCAGTCTGGTGCTTGCTCGCAGACCTCATTGAAGTGTTCTTGTGACATGGCAGGCATGTCTTCCTCCTCACAGGACGGCTGTGCTCAGCAGCAGGGCTAAGGCAGACACTCATATGGTGCTGCAGAAGGTATCATTGGTCTTTTTGGACATTTGCTAATTTGCAGGTTTGCCTTTGGGAAAGAACAGCTTCCATTGCACTTGTGCGGCTGGCAATGTCATCTATTTATACTTTTACAAAGGAATGTAAGCATTTGCATGTCAGGGCATTCCTTTAAAGCATTTTTTTAAGGCCTGGCTTCTCCTCGCAGAGGGGCTGTGGACATGTTTCTCCCAGAATTCTGACTTCCCAGCCATTTCACTCTCCTGTCAAGGTTCTTCCTTTTACTGGCCTGAGTGTCCCCTGACACAAGTGTCATCCAACACACACACTTCCTTTTCCATGTCACCTATGAAGAAGGCAGGAGGGCAGCATTCCGCAGCCCAGCCATGACCTCCTGGAATAGGCACACCTGTGACACAGCTCCATGACCACTACCTCTGACCCTGCTTCACACTGGCAGTGGGGCGGCATCTCCCTTTTGTGTTTTCCCTCCTTTCGAAGTCAGCCCCCAGCATCAAGACTGAGGAGCAGCACCAAATTAGATGCTGCTGTTCTCTTGTATCTGTGTTAAAAATAGCCGTGTTGCACCCTTCTGCAGTCCCCCAGGGGCTGTTTGCCGCAAATGTTTGTGACACAGAGAGACATCTGCTAATTTGATGCCTGTTGAAAGGTAGATCTTTTCTCTTCTGCTGCAGAGGGATCCAGGGTGGTGGTGATGTTTCCCTTACACTTTTGAAGGTTTAGGCTGTTACAGAAAACAGCTCTTGGAAAGAGGGCATGCCTTAACAGGACTCTATAAAAATGCCAATTAAACAGGGCACAGTGGGAGAGGAGGCATGAGACTGCCCACTGGGTGAGTCAGATACAAAGGAAACCACCACGTTTTCCATTCAGGTAGCCTGAGCGCCACAGAGTTGAGCCACCATGCAGATCTGTGGCTGCCTTCCAGAGGCTCTGGGTTTGTTCTCAGTGCTGGTCCCAGTTTTTGGTGTGTGCCGTTTGGATTCAGGGCTCCCCTTCATTCCTGTGCTCATGTGTGAAAGTTGCCCCTTCTGAGGGTCCTCTGTCCTCCCTTGTGCTGTCCTCTTCTCTCCTCTTTATTCTCTCTGCTTCTGCTTCCCCTAAGTCCAGTCGTTGGAGGAGAGGCCAGGGCTGGGGCTGGTCACAGTGGCTCCACACAGAGTATTGCTGTTCTGGTGATAGGGACATAAAACTCTTCTAGGTGAAACACCAGAGTTCGACTATTTAAAGGTCAGTTTGCCAGGAGTAGAGTCTGAAGGCACTTATCTTATCTTCCAGGAAGTGTGAATACTGACATGTAGATGGAGTAGCCTGTATTGTAATCTCAAAAGGCGGCATTTGGATCCCAGGGTCTGCTGTGATAGGAGCCAGCTGTGTACTGATATTCAACTTGACCTCAAACTGTGCAACAACATCAGAGAGGAGTGGACAGAGCTTCAAGAAAAGGCATTGGCAACATATATCTTGTCACAAACGAGTCCCTCAAAATCTCATTCTCGGTCTGTGATGGGTTTGTGTGTGTGTGTGTGTGTGTGTGTGTGTGTGTGTGTGTGTGTGTGTATGTGTGTGTATTACAGAGGAGAATTACTAGATTGGCTTATATGATACATGCTGGTGTAGTGCAAAGATGGCTGCCTGCACACTGGAGAGGATGAGACTGGGTGACTCAGCAGGAGGATTCCTGGAGAGGTGCAGGGCTTCAGTGCCTATTGAAAGGCTGGCAAAACTAGGTTCAGTACCAGTGGAGGATGGCAACAGCAGAGCTGTGACAGGGTAAATGCACTCATCAGCAGCAGGCAAAGGCAAACAGGCAAACCTAACAGTTTTCCCTTGGACTGTCCTTTATTTATGCTGTCAGCTCTGGGGAGGGTCCTTCCTTCTCAGCGAATCTCCCCCCACCCTCCTGCCTACAGAGGTGTGTGTCTTAGTTGATTTCAGATTCGATCAAGTTAATAATTAGGATCGGTGAAATATGTTCCAGTATGGGAAACCATAGACACAGCAACATGGAAGCCATATTTAAGAATGGGTAAGGGATGCGGCTCAGCAGTAGAGCAATTGACTAGCATATGAATGGCCTGGATTTGATCTGTACACACACACACACACACACACACACACACACACACGAGAGAGAGAGAGAGAGAGAGAGAGAGAGAGAGAGAGAGAGAGAGAGAGAGAGAGAATCAAGCAGTCAATTGATCAGAAGCAGCATATTGATCTTCTCTGAATAGTGAGTGGCTGGATGATGTTATGGAGATGTGCTTGGCAGATTCATTGAAGGATCAGAAGGCTCCTGCTGGTGGCCATAGTACATGGATCGAAAAAAGTACTGCACATAGGTTTGGTTCTGGACACATGATCCCCGGAGGGGTCACAAGGACCCTTCATTGTCCTGAAATTCTTACTAATGCTTTACAAGAGGTCCTGCGATTTATTTTACCAGAAACAGTATCCTAGGTCTCAGATAAGCAAGGGAAATCAGAGAGAAAGAGAAAGGAAAATCAAGCAGAAGTGGAGTGGGAGAGAGAGACTGGCTGGTCAGGACACTGGACAAGATGCTCTTTTGGTTTTTGGTGCAGAGGAAAGGGAAGAGTCAGGGAGGAAAGCTGCTAGATGTTTTTGTTTCACAAAGGAAATATAAATGTCCTACTCTGTGACCTCCCAGGTTCTTGTAACAAAAGATGCATTGGATCAAGGCATATCTTAGATCCAAGAATTGATTGTGGGGGTAATAGTAACTAATTTTCTATTGGAGTAACAAAATTCCTGAGGCTGAACAATGTTAAAGAAAAGAAGTGTATTCAGCTCATGGTTTTTATAACAATTCTTCCAAAGTAACTGGGGCTTTGGGAGAATTGTATCAATCACTGGGCAGAGCCCCCCAAAAGCTCAACAGCTCCACCCTGGAGCCTTGCCTCACCAGGTAATCTTCTGTCTACCTCACACTGAAGCAGGCGACTCCGCTGCAAATGTTTTCTGGGGTCAACTGTGAGTTTGCTTCCAAGGTCCTTTGTCTTCATTTTCAGTAAAAGCCATTTAGCAGATTATCCCCTTCCAACTCTGCCGTGCATCTTGATCTTTTTCTTAAGAAAGATTTGTTTTGTAAGTGACAGGGTGACAGCAGGCTGGTCCTCCATTACATTTAATTCAGGACTGTCCCATTTTTCAGGCCTTCCTGCAAAGTATTCCGATTTCATTTCCCTCTGTGCTCCCCTGGGAGTTTTATAGCTCCCTGATTTACACTAAGGTCAAGACAAGGTTTGCAAGCTGCTGCAGAACATAACTCACAGAGCTCCTGACATAATGCTGGGGTCGCGAGAGCACGGTGGAATACATTAACAGAGGGGCAGATTAACATGCTGTTAATGCTGATTTATTCCTCAGAGGTTCTGCTTGAAGGCTCCCTCTCTTTCTCCTCATCATGCAGGAGGATGTGGCTGTGTCTTCTCCATATTCATCAGAGCTCTGGTGTGGCAGGCACATAGGGATGCCAAGGGGCGGGGGTTGTGGGGAGCTGAGTTGTGAGAAGCAACTCATTGCTGGTGGGAATAATTCAGGAGATAAAATGAGTTGGGAGGATGCGAGTGTTCTTTACATCCCAGGGATGCAGTTATCAAGGGCTCAGAGCATGTGTTTAGTTAGCTCTCCTTGGCATACATCCTAGGGCCTGCCTGGGGAGATGCCTGAGTCTCCAGCGTCTGCATCCTGCTGAGAGAGGAGACTTGCAAATGTTCTTCAATGCAATCCAGGGCTGATGGCCTCCTAGAGAGAGAAAGGCTCTGTGTGCTAGATTCTTCTGGTCGATGGGTCTTCAGTAGACCTTGAGGGAAGAGGCCCATATGGGTGGTTGGGAAGGACTGGGGGAAACCTGGGAAAGGATACCCTGGCTACTAAGGCTGGATTGTGTGCTTTGAGTGGGCTAAGTAGCCTGGAGAAGCATTCTAGGGTGGCAGTGGCACTGGTGTGTCAGGCAGACCTGCTGAACACTATGGGTTTGGTCGGGGTCTTCCTACTTTAGTTTGCCCAAAGTGATCTCCATGGGAACTCTGGGATCCTCAAAGCTATCCCTGTCCCCCACTTCTAAGCTGGCACTCCCAGACTGAGGCCTTGGGATTCTAGAGGGATGTGTGTTAATGTCCCTAGTCTCTGACGTCATGGGTGAACATGGTGCCGTGAGCTCACCCGCACCTCTGGCTATTACTGATATCAATAGCTTTCACCCGGCCTTGTTTGGGTCCCAGGTGATGAGCTGTGCACACAGAGACTGAGAGAGGCTTAATGTTTGTAAAGCTGGTGAAGATGTCGTTCCAGAGGGAAAGTGGCATGGTCACCACATCAGCGCCACCACGTCAGGATAAACATCAAATAACTCCTGGGAAGGAAAGTGGTTGAGTCAGAGTAGGGGTGAAACAGGCAGCCAGCAGAAGTCAAGGACAAGGAGGGTTTTGGGTTTTCTTTTGTTAAGCCCAGGTGTCAAGTTAGAGCAGACATAGAAGAATCAAGGCCCTGTGGGATTGTTTCTGTTTTGTTTGAGACAGAGCCTTGGCTAAGCCAGTGTGATGGATCAGGGTGCAAGATGCTTGCCATAAAAGCCTGATGTCTGGAGGAGAAAGCTGGCTCCACAAGGCATTCTCCTGTGGACTAGAACGATGCACCAGCCATTGCAGCCTAGGCTTAGAACCCAATAGAGAAAGTTATCTTCTGACTTCCAAACATGAGCTACAGCGCATTGTTTGTGCTACACACACAGACTTACACACACACACACACACACACACATACACACATATACAGTACACATACACATACACACACATATACACATACATACATACACACAACACACATACACAGAGACACAGACACACACAGACACACATATAATACATACAATACATAGATACAACACAGACAACACACACACATACACACAATATAGAAAACACGCACATAGGCACACATACACAGACACACACAGACACATACACAAGCATACACACATGTACACACAATATAGTGGTTTGAATTTGCTTGGCCCAGGGATACTAGGTCTTAGGGTTTTACTGCTGTGAACAGACACCATGACCAAGGCAAGTCTTATAAAGGACAATATTTAATTGGGGCTGGCTTACAGGTTCAGAGGTTCAGTCCATTATCATCAAGGTGGGAGCAAGGTAGCATCCAGACAGGAATGGGGCAGGAGGAACTGAGAGTTCTACATCTTCATCTGAAGGCTGCTAGCAGAAGACTGACTTCCAGGCAGCTAGAGGTAGGGTCTTAAAGCCCACACCCACAGTGACACACCCACTCCAAGAAGGCAACACTTACTTCAGCAATGCCACACTTCCAAATAGTGCCACTCCCTGGGCCAAGCATATACAAACCTGTGGGGAGCTGCAGCTGCCACCCTATATTGAACACCTGGTCTCTGGCCAAAGCAGAGAGCATTGATAATCAAGCCATTAGTTGGAGAAGCTGAGTGCCTCCAGTTTGTGACGCAAGCTGGTATGAATTTCCTGCAGCCTATTATGCTTTGCCACGTAGCTGATGCTGATTGGGACCAGAAAAGTATTTAACCTGTAAAGGCTGGAGGCTTCTAGATTCTACTTGAGAGAGGATTACTATGAGTCAGGTGGTGGTGGCGCATACGCCAGTAGTCCCAGCTACTAGGGAGGCTGAGAGAGAGATAATAGAGATTATAGAGATTAGAGATATTATTAAGAAGAAGTAAAATAAGGGTTCCTGAATAAAACCTGCTTGGAGAAGGGCTCATGTTTGCCTCCTTATTTCCACTGGACGGGTAAGGCGGCCGGCATATGGTGGCCCGTACGGGGAAAAAACCAGACACGGAAAAGGCTCAGAACTCCTTGCAGACAGGGCAGTGCACTGGAAGGTTCCCAGGTAAGGTGGAACGAAAGGGAAGGCTCTCGGTAAAGAGACAATAAGGTTCTCAGTGAAGAGACGATATAGTTCTCTGTGAAGAGATGATAAGGTCTCCGGGTTTGGAGCAATAAGGTCCCGTTAAGGGCGAATCAAAAGTGAAAAGCAAAAAAGATAGATTTAAAGAGAGAAACCCTAGAAAGATTGCTGTCAGAAGTAGATATCTCAGCCCCTTGGTTCGCAGTGTCGGGTAACCTGACACTGTCCAGCTGGGATGAATTAGGGAGAAATTTGGAATTCGCCTGGGAAGAAGGAATCATAAAAGGTGGAGTGCGACCAATCTAGAAACTGATTAGGAGTTGCTTGGAGAATAAAGTGTGTTCTAAAGCAGTAGAGAAGGGACAGGAAGCGTTAAAACAGCTGAAGGAAGAGAGGTCAGCAGGGTCTGAGAAAGATTCAGACTGTTGAAGGTGGTTTGGATTCTGAAGGAGTTAAACTTACACTGCCACTTAAAGTCATAACGAACTTGGCTGAGTCAGTCTGCACACAGCTGAAAAGGAGCTGATAGAGGCTGACTGAGAGTCTGCACAAGCCACTCTTAAAGGGGACAACAGCTTTTTGTGCTAAACCTCTAGCACCTTTGCCCCTAGAATAAACAAGCTTAAAAAGGAAACTTGGAACAGCTGTAGCTCTGGATGGCTGGAAAGGACTGATGGGAGATGTAGTTTTGTGGGTAATCACCTAGGTAAACCAAGTCACCCTCAGGGACATGCCATCAGTTCCTGCATTGCACAGAGAATTAAACAAAAATATATATCTTGGTGATGCTGAAAGTTTGTTTTGAGATTTATATGTTACAGAAAGATACAGCCTTGGTGAATTTCCTCATCTAAACCACCTGCTTGAACTCCTGATATCCTGAACTTCAGCCTGATCAAGTTAAGACGTAGACATCAGAAGACCAGTTCTGTTTTTCCTTCCACCCCCCCCCCCATATCTCTACACCCTCATTCAGCTTGAAGAAGTTAAGATGAGTCGTCTACCCGGTTTCCTGGGCTTTGGGGCTAGAAAAAATTGTTAATAAGTCGTATTTCTAGTAAATGTAAAATTGTTAATATTTGAAATAGGAAAGAAATAGCCAGATTTAATTGTACAGCTATAGAAAGCCTTATAATTTATTAAGTTACATTGTGTGACTGGAACATCTTAGACTAATATGCAAGAAATAAGAGCTTTTGAATTGAGAACAATAGGTATTAGAATCATGGGTGCTTTACTGGTCCTTGTCAGTATATTGGCATTGTGGTGTGCCTATGTGGGTTTGGCAGCAATGACAGGCTTTTTGATAGTGCAAGCATTTGCAGCCCTGGAGGCGAGGCAATTTCCACAGGCTTGGTTAACTATTTTGAATGATCGTCCATCACGTTCAGGCTGTAAGGCTAAGCACTGCACTTGGGATACACTGTTTGCTGCTAGTGGTCTCAAGAAGAGCATGTCTGATTGATGCAGGTTGATACCGCCCTTTCCCCAGTTTTCCCATTCATTCCTGCCTCTGGAAAAATGGTATCGGAGGGTCTGGCTTGGACTGGGTGGATAACACCTGATGAAGAGCCTGTACAATGTCCTAACTTTATTCACCAGAGATCAGACCTCTACTCTTGCCTGTTGTGTTTAAAACAAAAAGGGGGAACAAAGGTCCCTGGTTTGATCCCGGGTTTCGGCACCACTTGTCCCGACTACCTGCCAGCAGGAAGGACAACGACAACAGCAGGATTCTTCTCAACTACACTTTATTAGGAGCACCCAAGTTTGAAGCGAGAGAAGGACCCCGCCCTCTGGAGCAGTCGGCTTATAAACCCTATTGTGTGGATGTGTCGATGCCTGATTGGCTCAGCAGTGTCTGCTGACCACTGTGTCACCCATTTGGAGAGGGTGCAGCAGGAAAGGCAAGCATACGCAGGTGTGCAGAGTAAACATGCCTTTGTGGCTGGTGTTGTGCAGATGTACGGAGTTTATGTGGCTGGTGTTGGCCAGCGCCCAACACAAACCATCACAGTGGCATCATTTGGAGTAGGTGTGTCACTGTGAGCGTGGGCTTTAAAACCCTCATCAGACAATGTCTTGCTATGTTTCTTTAATTTTACTTTAATTTTTATTTATGTGTATGCTTCTGATTGTATCAATGCCATGTGGCGGTTCCTGTGGGGGCCAGAAGAGGGTGTTATGCTCTAGGCCTGTGGCCTGTCTTGTACAGGATGATGTCATGCTGGTGTCTCCCTTTACGGAAGGAGGTGACCAGCTCACTACCTTGCCCTGGGTCCTTTTAGACAGCGGGCTAGTTATTTTCCTCATTGCTGTGGGGAAATCCCCACAGGGTGGTATTTTAGAAGGCAGAGATTTACACTTGAGGAGAGTCTCTGTGTTGGGAAGCTTGGCAGGAGCAACTGAGATCCTGGGCAGAGGTGAATCTTGGTATTCAGTTAGGACCCCGACCCATGGGACAGTACCAGCCACAGCCAGCAG
This sequence comes from Mastomys coucha, assembly GCF_008632895.1. Classification (NCBI taxonomy): domain Eukaryota; kingdom Metazoa; phylum Chordata; class Mammalia; order Rodentia; family Muridae; genus Mastomys; species Mastomys coucha. The sequence continues at coordinate 30,789,304 of NW_022196914.1, read as the reverse complement.
GCTTTCAGTAGAGCCCCCAGGAAACATGCTCACAGACTCACTCAGGGGAGTGGCTCCTGGGTCATCCTAAATCCAATCAGATTGACAGTTAAGATTAGCTCTCGCAGACAGCTGTGATAGAAGACAGACTGCTGACTTCCCACCATCCTGGGACCTGAGAAGTCCAGGCGCCAGCAGATCTGGTGTGTGGTAAGGCCTGGCTGGATTGTCAGATTGTCTCCTCATGTGTCCACACAGCAGGGTGTGGTGAGGGAAGAACCCAACTCTGGTCTTTTCATTGTGTTCATGAGGATACCCTGCACTCTCCTCACCTCCACCCTGCACTCTCCTCACCTCCACCCTGCACTCTCCTCACCTCCACCCTGCACTCTCCTCACCTCCACCCTGCACTCTCCTCACCTCCACCCTGCACTCTCCTCACCTCCACCCTGCACTCTCCTCACCTCCACCCTGCACTCTCCTCACCTCCACCCTGCACTCTCCTCACCCTGAACTCTCCTCACCTCCATCCTGCACTCTCCTCACCTCCATCCTGCACTCTCCTCACCTCCATCCTGCACTCCCCTCTCCTCCACCCTGCACTCTCCTCACCTCCACCCTGCACTCTCCTCACCTCCACCGCAGGTCCCACACATAGACCAGCATTCCTTCCAGAGATGAGTTCTGTGAACCCCTAGACTTCCCACTTCTGTTTCTTTGCATATGCTCTACAAATATTTTGCCTAGAGTCATCTTGTATAGCAAGCAAGCAGTTGCTCCCAATTTCTCTAATCTCTGAGAAAGGAATTTGCAGAAGATGCTTAAGTAACTGACGATGTGTGGTGTTTTACTTAGACCCAAACTCTGAAACCTTCCATCTATCCCACAAATCCATCTTAAGCAGCAGATATTCAATTTTATTCAGCTTCTCCCTGTTTTTGAGCCAGATCCATGCACAGCCTAATCACACCGCACCAACTTAAACAGGCTGAGGAAGCACCAGCTTTTCCACTTTGTGATCTGTTTTATTGGTTTGTCATGGTGCCAGCTGGGAGGAATGGCTGCTGACGCCAGCACAGACCATCCTGGGGGAACACAAACTCCCACCAGGTCAGCAGCCACAGTGGAGACTGCTCCAGCTCGTGCTAGCTCAAAGCTTCCATCCTTTTGATTTGTGCTCAGCTTTCATATAGGAACTGATAAAACTCCCAACTGATAAAGACTCAAAGAGCCTTGGGAATGTAGTCACATCTGCACATGTGCTTCGCAGAGGTGAGCAGAGCCCCTTGACTGCAGTGGGAAGCAGGGGGGAAAAGGGGTGTTTCAGTGGGTGCCAGGCACTGAGCTGCTGAGTGGAGGGACCGACTGAGAGAGGGGTGCCTGTCCCTTCTTCGGATTTCCCTTAGCACCCCAGAAGTCTGCTGATATTGGGGTGTTACCGTAATACACAGTGGCCCCCTCATATTCTGCCCTCATCAGCTTACCTCCTCCGAGCATCTGATTCTAACAGTATCACTAATTAGCAGACGTTTGTACAGCCAGCATTGAGCTCTCCGGTAAGTACTCTGTTTAACCCAGGTGACCCTCAGTGATTGTGGAGTTTCTGAGCCTGTCATGCGTGATGCTCACTAAGGCATCTGCCACATGGGAAGGTGGAAGGAGTTAGGAAGTGACAGAGTCATTGCTGTGCCAGGTGGGTGACTCCAAGCTCCCGTTCGCCAGCAAGGTGCCTGGGATGAGCTGTGCAGGCAGGCACACTAGCTGCAGTCCCACTTGTGAATAGGTGTGAACACGGAGGGAGGTCACAGATGACATTCACACCCCTGCTCCTCGTTTAAGGGACCTCGAGGCCGTTTTGGTTTGGAGTCTGATAAAGAAACTGCTTCTGGCTGATATGACAAGGAAACGTGTACATATATAAGTAATGCCTCTGTCTCAGGCGGAACATGGAAACCCCTGTTGGGGGCTTCCTATATTCAGTATCCCTTGATGCATAGAAAGCCTTCAAGACAAGAAGTAAAGCCCCATAAGCACAGAGTTCATGGTAAACACAGGACTGGCATTGTGCGTGGGCAGTGGGCTTTTGAGTCATGAGGTCATGCTGATGGTCTCCTCAGTCTCCCTGGACCTTAGTTGTCTCCACCATAGGATGGGGATGATAGTCTCTGCCCACAGGGTGGTTGAACAAGCGCAGACATTAAGTGCAGTGCCTTTGTTACAGAGTCAGCACCCAGTTAGTGCCACCCAGTGCTCGATGCCTAAATAAGGCTCACTGTACAGCCCCACACAGAGTCTTCATTGAGGTTCTCCACAGCTGGATTCTATTTTTGTTAGAAATAATATTGTTCAATATTATTGTTCACTCACCAGGAAGTTTTCCTGAACCTGGACCCTGGATGTAGTGTCTGCGGCAGCTGCTGGGAAGCAACAGGAGTCACCTGATGCAGGGAACGAGTTCCAAGGACTCAGTATGACTGTGAGAGACAGAAGAAGGGGTAACTATATAGAAAGCTCATGTGTTGCCTAAATCCCCGAAGGTCTTTGAAGAGAGAAAGCTGTGCTGGTAATTGCTACCAAGAACCACTTCTGATTTCCTTTCAAGAGGAAATCTTAAATACCTCCGATTTTGTAGGTCAAAAAACATTTTTATTTTTTTAAGATTTATTTTATGTATATGAGTACACTGTAGACATACCAGAAGAGAGCATTGGATCCCATTACAGATGGTTGTGAGATATCATGTGGTTGCTGGGAATTACTGTCAGGATCTCTGGAAGAGTAGTTAGTGCTCTTAACTGCTGAATCATCTTTTCAACCTAGGTTAAAACAAAACAAAAAAAACCCCAAAAACTTAAGTGTAAAATTCCATTTAAACGTTTCTTATTCAGCCAACCCCGAAAGGAATACAAACAAAAGCACCTGCCCTGCTTCTTTCAGTTACTGTATCCTCTATTTATCTGTCTTATCTATGACCTATCAATATATCCAGCCATCTGTCTATCTATCCATCCATCTACCCACCCACCCATCCATCCATCCATCCATCCATCCATCCATCTATCTATCTATCTATCTATCTATCTATCTATCTATCTATCTAACATCTGTCTACCAAACATCTATAATCTGTCTGTCATAGATCTATCAATCTGCTGATCATCTCTCTGTCATCTATCTCTCTGTTACATGTTTATCATTTAGCTGTGTAATGCACTGTTCATTTCATCAACTTCTGTGCTTACATTTATTATTTATTGCCACTTGCTAATTTGGGTTTGGCTTCTTATTGCTTTTCTAGAACCTCAAGATGCATTAGTAAATTATTTATTTGAGAACTCTCTAGATATTAACACAGATTTCTCCTCTTAAAACTACCTTAGCTGTATCCCAGTTCTGGAAGGTTGTGCTTTCGCTTTTATTTTATTTTAGGAATTTTAAAATTTAAAATTTCCTGATTTCTACAGTGGCTCACAGTTCATTCAAAATGGTATCATCCAGTTTCCAAGATTTTGTGCAATTCTGGGGTTCCTCTTGATGCTGATTTCTAGATCTATTATTCTTCTGTGATCTGATAAAACACAGAATTAGTTCAGTATTTTCCTTATTGATGGCTTGGTTGTCATGAGTTGCTTTAATTGTCTTGAAATGTTATTATTTCTCTGTCCATTTAAAGAAATAACTTTTTGGGTCAGGACTTGAAATATAATATTCCATGCTTCTTGACCTTTTGGGATGTTGATGAGATCTGATGTTATTTTGACAATTTCTGCCTTTGTATGTGACTTATAACTTTCCCCTTGAAATTTTCAGTATTCTTCTCCCTCTATATGTTAATACACATATACATTGATAGAAAATAATTAAATAAAATTATTACTGAAATTTGTTCTTAGAAAATTTCATATATGTTCACAATGCATGCTTAACTACTGTCACCTCCACTGCTAAACCCAGTTTATTTTCCCTCCTCCCCACAGTTCTTTTCCTCCTTTCCACAGTTCACTTTCTCTCCTCCCCATAGTTCCCTCTTCCCCATAGTTCCCTGTTCCCTCCTCCCCACACTTCCCTTTCCCTACTCCCCATAGTTTCCTGTTCCTTCCTCCCCACAGTTCTCTGTCCCTCCTCCCCACACTTCCCTGTTCCCTCCTCCCCACACTTCCCTGTTCCCTCCTCCCCACATTTCCCTGTTCCCTCCTCCCCATAGTTCCTTGTTCCCTCCTCCCCACACTTCATTTTCCCTACTCCCCACAGTTCCCTGTCCCTCCCCCCCACAGTTCCCTGTCCCTCCTCCCCACAGTTCACTTTCCCTCCCCCCCACACTTCATTTTCCCTCCACCCCACAAATCTTTCTCTCATGTTCACATCTATTAACTTTATTTTGTGACCCACTGAGAATAAGCAGGTCCATCTGTGTGACCATGGTTTTGGAGCAATTTATTGGAGCCTGTGGACTCAGTAGTGGGAATACAGTTGAAGATGTTGACTCCACCTCTCAAAAACTATCAATGGGCAGTATTTCAGAGGTAAAGAGGTAGGTCCCATAAACTTCTTTCCTTTGACTAATGGATGATAGGGCTAGTCTTGTGAGGGCTCAGTGTGGGAACCTATGGTTGTGATTTAAGGCTGCGATGGCTGTACACATCTAGGGGACATTGTGCAGCCCTTCATCCTATCTCCCAGCTCTTATGCAATTTCTGCAGTGCTCTTTGAGAGTTATGGCATAAGTGACTCGTTTAGGCCAGGGACCTCAATGGTCACTTGTTCTAGGATTCTTGGGTAGCAACCAAGTCTATAAATTCACATTGTTTATTGTAAAAGAGGTTTATCTGGCTAAGGATGAGAGAACCTTTCCTCTATTAGTATATGCACAGGAACTGCTATGATGGTAGTTTAGTTATAAATATCAGTACTAGTTCCCTACCTGGGCATTCTACCTCACCAGACCTGGGTTGTGAGTCAGTTTACAGTACCAACCCAGAGAATCCCCCTTTCCTGGTAGTATTTCTCAAACCCAATCAGAGGGCCACAGTCAAGCAGCTATTGTACCAGAACTAGGTTTCATTTGGTGACGAGAGGTGTCTAGTTGGGGCTTTCTCTCCCCTGTTGTTTGGTGATTCCATATGTACATGGAATTTCATCTACCTAGAAATAGAAAGTGGGGTATATTTATGAATGGACTGAAGGGGGTTGGAATGAGACAATGATACAGAAAGAGGGAAGAAAGAGGAGGGTGAGAGAGGGACTACAGGCAAGGACTGACAGACACACACATATAAAATGATATATCTAATATATCTTATATACTTATATGATACTTATATAATGATATATCTAATATATATACCTAATACAGTAGAATATACATACCTGTAGTAGAATATACCTAAAATATTAGAATAATATATGTTATTGATATATATGGGAGACACATAAATAGAATATATACAGTATGTATAGAATATACGCAGAAAGATATGTATGTGTATACATATATATACATGCACATTGTTCTACTGTGTTAGGCTTCATATGCATTTTCTGGTTTTCTGTGTCAATTTGACACAAGCTAGAGTCATCAGAGAGGAAGGAGCTTCAGCTGAGGAAATGCCTCCATAAGACCCAGCTGTAAGGCATTTTCTTAATTAGTGATCAATGGGGGAGGGCCCATCTCACTGTGGGTGGTACCATTCCTGGGCTGGCAGTCCTGGGTTCTATAAGAAAGCAGGCTTTAATAGCCTTAGTAGAGACTGAGGTTTTTGGGGAAGAGGGAATTCAGCCTGCAGATGCTGTCAGCTATAGCTACAGCATCCTTAGATCCCCTGGGAGAGCTGTATGCCTGCTCAGAGATCAGGCCATGTACCCCCGAGGCTTCTGTCAGTTACTCCTGAGATATTTGCTCTAGGAATGACCTCCCCGACTCCCCCAGACATCGGTTGCCCTGACAGGAGGTCAAGGAACACAGAGAAGCCACAGGAGACTGTTCCTGTTGAGGCTGGCCTTCAGGTCACACTTAGAGCAACATCTGAGAAAAAAAAAATCTCTGGGTGACTGTGGTCCTGATCTAAAGTTACTCCTGGCCTTTGAATCTTTCTAGCTGGGCCTTCAGATGCCAAGAAAGAAAGAAAGAAGAAAGAAGGCGGGGTCCCTCTCCAGTGTGCCCAAATGATAGACACACTGAATGCCCAGCAGTTGGGTAATGACTGCTGCTTCTCTGTGCTCAGCTTCAGGGTACACTCAACTTTCTGATTGCAACTCAATGTTGCCATCCACAAAGAACCATGCAAACAAGACACAAAAAGAAAAATCATACCAATCAAAGATTTCCTAGTATTTTAAGGAAGTGTATGATATTTCATTGGACCATTTTCACAAGAGGCCTCACCTTCTTCCCAAAGTGCACTATTAGATGCCTCCAGTGTTGTTTGTGCAAATCCTAATTTTAACTTATTGAGCATAAAAAGTTGGGTTTCTTGTCAAACTGATTAAGTACAGACCTAGTTTATGGTACTCCAGACTGGAGAGGAGATCCGTTAATCCACACATAAATGATCTTGGGCCATGTGAGACTCAGGATTTTATATAATACATGTCTCAACAAGCACATATTCCTGAATGAATTGTGTGCTTGTTTTATAAACATTCATTGCCAGGTGATTTGTGTTAGGAACAACTTACTAAAGTAGACTCAAACTGCTAGCCTGAAAGGTATGAGTGTTAAGAATCATAAAAAAGAATAGAATTCTCACCCCCTTGAGACTGGCTTATCATGAAGACCAGACTGCAAGAGGGGGACTTCAGGTTCCTCCAATTCTTACTTCAGATCATGGTACCCCTGAGTGATTCAGTTGTATTTCCTCATTTTCTTGGGTAATCCTCTGAGCCCTTAAACTCTACAAATTCCTACTTGTTCCATAACAAGGGACCTATGTCTCCAGTTAAGAATGGTAACACATACTTATAATCCTAACACTCAGGGAATGGAAGCAGGATGACTAGGAGTTTAAGGCTAGTTTAGTCTACATTGTGAATTTGAGGTAGCCTGGGGGATACATTTGGGGGTCGTCTGAGCTACATGAGACTCTATCTTAAAACATACATGTGTATATTAAAACTCAAATCCCCTATGGTGGTTAGTGGTACCTGACAACTTGACAGATCTAGAATCACTGAGAGATGGGGTTTCTGGGCATGCCTGGGAATTTTTGTGGTTAGTTGATGCACAAAGATCCATCTAAACTATGAGTGGGATCTTGAATGGTATAAAACAGGGAAAATGAGTTGAATGTGTGAGCGTGCATGCACACTCGCACATGCACATGTGTGCATTCATTGCTCTGTACTTCCTGACTGTTGATATCATAGGACAAATCACTTCAACCTGATGCTGCCCTAACTGCCCTGCGAGATGTGTGTACCTGGAAGTGTGAGTCAAAGTGAACCCTTTCTTGAGTTACTTTTGTTGGGAGGCTTCATCACAGCAGCAGGAAAAGAGGTGAAGGCAGCCCCTTGGAGCAAAAAGATTTCTTCAGATAGGACAAGAAACTAAAGAAAAGAAAAATAAAAGGCCTTTCATCTTTTTCATCCCAAATCCATTACAGTTGAGTTGTGTCAGCAATAATATATATTATTAAGGTTCTAACTGTCAGAACTGTCATTGTGACTCCATTATTTCAAAATGGAGTCTTTCTAAGATATAACCAAGGCAAGATGAGGCTGTCTGATAGCAGCTGGGAGCTGGCTAAGTACAGTGGCTGGTGTGCTGCGAGCCACAGCAGATTGTGCAAGAGAAGATCCTGTAAGGATCGAGACAGAGACTGGAGTGACACAGGCACAAGCCTGGAGATAGGAGCATTCCTAGGAGCAGCCAGGAGGTGAGCATATCCTGCTGCTGCTGCTGCTGCTAGCCTCCTGATCTGAGAGAGGCTGACTCTGGAGCTCTAAGCCTCTTGGTGTGCAGTGCTCAGGAAATGAAGATAACAAGTGCATTCTGGTTAACTCCAGGTGTCAGCTTGATCAGGGTAAGGGATGCCAGGATAGCTGGTAAAATACTGCTTCTCAGTGTAGCTGCAAGGGAGTGTCTGGAAAGACGGACATTTACATCAGAGGGTTTTAGAAAACATGTAAGCATGGAACAACTGTGAAGGCTGATTGAAGGACCCCCAGGGAATGTCTTAGAGTCTGCCCTGGGAAGTGGAAGTCTCAGCTGAGGCTTCTATCAGATTGGCCTGTGGCCATGTTCTTGACTGCTGATTGACAGAGAGGGCTCAGCCCGCTGTGAGCAGTGGCACTCTTGGGCAGCCGAGCCTGGGATACAGAAGTAAGATTGCTAGGACAGTAGTTAAATAAAAGGAAGCCATGAATTTGGAAGAGAGCAAGGAGGGGGTATGGGGAGGTTTGAAAGAAGGAAAATGGAGGGAGAAATGATGTAATCATATTATAATCTCAAAAATAAAAGAAAAAAAGAAAAATAGACCAAATATGACTTTTATCATTACTGTTGTGTGTAAGCAAAATATATAGATACAACGTGCTGAGTTTTGTTAGGGTGTATATCATTTCCGGGCTGACCACTCTGTATCAGAGAATTGATTAGGAGATGCTAATTCTCCTTCTTCCAGTAGTATTTAGATGTCTGTAATTCTTATCTATATATGTATATAATAATAATTAATAATCAAAGAAAAGGAGGTTTTTAACCTAAAGGAGGACATTGAGGGGGTTGGAGGGAGGAAAGAAAGGGAAAGTGATGTAATTCTATTTCATTTAAAACATAAAAGAACAGTAGCCTAGCAAGCCCAGGGAGGCACACCAGGAGGTAGGGTTTCTCAGTGGTCTCTGCTTCTTTTTCTGCCTCGGGTTCCTGCCTTGAGTACCTGTCCTGGCTTCCTCTAGTGATAAACTGTGAACTGGAAGTGTGAGCTAAAATAATCTTCTTAAATCCTGTTGGGACTAGATGTCCCAGGATAGGGTGGTACCTAAAGGGAGGGGGCAATAGGGGGAGGGGGCAATAGGGGGAGGGGCAATAGGGGAAGAGGGCAATAGGGGAAGAGGGCAATAGGGGGAAGGGGCAATAGGAGAAGGGGACAGTGGAGGGGGGCTTTGCATGAGTGGGAAGAGGAGAGAGTGGGGCTGTGATTGGGATGTAAACTGAATTTTAAAAAGTAAATTATTCAGGGAAAAAACTTCCTTTTTTATACAAGGTGCTTTTGGCTATGGTGTTTATCAAAGCAAAGTAGTTTGAGAGAATCCTCCAGAGAAATACCAGAGAGGAGGTAGCTTAAGATGGCACTGTAAGCATTTGTCACCCAACCTACAGTTGCTCCCAGCCTTCTGTCCCCATGTCCCAGCTGGTCCCAGCTGGTCCCAGCATCTGCCTCTGGCCTGTGATATATGATCCTGACCTAAGGCCCCTGCTGACTTATCAGAGCCAGACAGCAGCACTAACAAGATTCCCTCGAGAAAGAGTCTGCGATTTTGGCTGGAGGAGCTCAGGGAATTGGATGCCCTGGGGTTGAGTGAGAGCAGATCAGGATCCAGGGCACGCGTCACCCATCGGCTAGTGGGCTCTTCCAGCAACTCTAATGAGTTCACAGAAAGCAATTTCTTGGAATTCGAGTTTGGGGAACGCTAGAGATGGATGAGCACAGCCAAAGGGCAAACACGAGGGTTGAGCTTTCATTGAGCTCTGCTCTGCAGAGGAGTGATGCGGGATGGAATTAGGCTGCTTCCAGTGCTGAGGCCTTGACATACCTATGGAGTTGTTTTTATCCAGTGAACTGTGAAAACTTCAGTGTTGTCCTTTCCCAGTATGCTTTACAATCTCTTCCGACACTGGGCTGAGCATATACAAACCATTACACACTCCTTCCACACTGACACCGTGACTATAGACACCCCGCCCCACCCTCCGTTTGGTAGCCATGGACTCTACTGGGCTGTACTACCTTGGTGGGGCAAGATTCTGTCCTGACTCTATAAGTCCTTTTTCTGGTTCTGGAGTTTTGTTCTCTGTCAGTGTGGGTGGTTCAGTGTGGGTAAATCATCACTAGCCTTTCACATGCTGATTGGAGCCTGCAGTGCAGCTCAGGGGAAGGTTTGGCTACATGAGGCAATCAAGTGCAGCAGCTTAATCAAGGAACTCTAATGTTCCCTGTGTAACAAGTAGTTCAGAGAAAGAAACGAGGGTTGATTCCAGGTTTCACAGTACCAGTGCCTTAAACTCTCTCTCTTCTTGCTCCACGTGTAGGAGTGAATGTCTTCCCCTTGGCCTTGGGATGCCATTAGAGCCATGATTCAGGCAGAGATGAGGACAAAGAGTTTTCCTTGTCAAGCCGTCATTTGATGGCACCTGTCTCCTCCATGGAAATGTGAGCAACTTGAATGCACAGACCATGATGATTTTTTTTTTCCATACTGTGGTCAGACATGCAACTCAGATAGTACATTAAATGGGTAAGGAGTTAGTGAGCTTCAGTGATCTGGAAGAAGAAGCCTGGCCTGGAAATCCCCAAGCCTGAGCTCTCCTGAGTCCAGCCCAAATTTCCGACACCTGTCTCAGAATCATGGGGACATTGGTTAGAAGAAGCCAGTGTTCTGAACTCATTCAGTGTTCTCATTTGCTGATTCTGCTTGTGGGGTCAGGAGGGATTAGCCCAGAGTGTGGCATTTGGGAAGCATTGTAGCATACATACATGTGCTTGCGAACAGGTGTGAGACTGAGAGTGAGTACGAACGTGCTTGGGTGTGAATGTATATTGCCTAGCCCTACATGTATGTGCATGTCGGTGCCTAGGTATGTGTGCATATGAATGTCTGCACATCTCAGGGCTATGTGTCAGTACACATGCATTTGCACAGGTGCATGTGTTTGTGCACTTGAGAGCATGTGTGCAAATCTGCACATGGGTATATACTGGTGTGTGCTTATGCATAGGTGACTGTGAGTTTGTGTGTTTGGGTACAAGTATGCATGATCATGCTATGTATCTGTGTGCCTGTGCATACATGACTGAACACATGTGTTCATGAGTGGTTTAGTGTATGTGGTCAGGCTTTGATTCCGAGGGAATTATGAAGACCCCCTAAGTCATATTCTCTTTGCAACTTATAAGAAGCTCATTCAGGGTCTGGTAGACAATGAGTTTTTTTTTTTTTTCTAGCTCTATTTTGTGGTGCAGAATTGGATGCTAGATTGTGACTGCTCTGCAGGAAGCAATGTGAGGCACAGCCTGGCTTTGGGAGGCTGCATGCTGAGATCTCTCTGTGCCCACCTTCCATCCCAGCAGGTTCTCAGGCCAGCAGCTAATCTTCATGGCTAGCAGCTGTTCTTTGCCCAAATCTGCCAAACATGGCCAGGTGACTGAGCCCAGGGGCACGGACCTCTTTGAGGCTCTGTTCTTTGTCTGCATGCTGGTTGGCACAGCACTTCTGTGTGAGCTGCGATGACCCAGTTTTGATGGCTGAACAGCCATCGATCCAGGCTGTTTATCTCATCTCTTGCTTCAGTCCCACAGTCGGCTTGCCTTTTGTCTAGCAGCTTAAGAATGGCTGCCATGGGTGTGCTGAATTCTTGTTCCTATGAGCCTAGCAAGATGGTCCCAGTCAAACAGAAGGGCTGTGCATTATTGTTCTGTTTCTGCTGTGGTTTGGGGCTTGGCCGGTTCCCCATTTATACTCCTTGGACCTATAGTTCAGGGAAGGGGTTGTTTCCTTAGAGTCAGGATCACAAGCCCCTCCTCTCCTGATTGTGGCGCTGCAACTTTGCAGGCCATGGCATGGCTAAAGGTGTGCCTGGGTTAGATGCCCTAGAGTATTTCAGGAATGGCTGGCTGAGGAACTTTCCAGGGCTTGGTGAGGAATGTGTGGGCTGTGATGGGAGAGGAGAGATAAGGGCTGGTGTCACCAAGGTCTAGATTGACCAGATGGATCTAGATAAGCAGTTACTCATTTCACCCAGGCCAGGAAGAGGCCTTTGTCAATTGGTCCTTGTAATGCAGCGACTTTATTTATATCTTGCTCTGATCTCAGTCACTGATAAGTTTGTACCTAATACAAAGGGATTTTTGCCTTGGATTAGGCAATGAAATATTACCTTTTGGCATTTTATATGTCTCTCTCTCTCTCTCTCTCTCTCTCTCTGTGTGTGTGTGTGTGTGTGTGTGTGTTGTGTCTTTCTGTATGTATATGCATGTTTGCAAGTGTTTCATTACACATGAATAGATGTGCATGCATATAGGTGCATGTATACATGGGAAGACTTGAGATTGTTGCTTGACATCATTCTTGGTCATTCTTTACATTATTCATCAAGGCAGCTGAACCCAGGTCTTGCCAATGTGACTAGTCTCCTAACAAACTTGCTCTAGAGATCCTCTGTCTCCACCCACCAAGGCTGAAATTACAGGCCAGCCACCTCATGTCACCTGTCACCTGATGTCTATGTGGGTCCTAGGAATCCAAACTTTGGTCTTCATGCTTGCAGAGAAATGAAAGCCCTGTAAGCTCTGATGTCTCCAGGCCTTGTTATACACTCGCATGTACATACCTATTCCAAGCCATGTAATATACACACCATCCCCAGGCTGAGTTATACACATGTGTGCACACCTCCCCCAGGCTGTGATACACACGCATGTGCACACCTACTCCCAAGTTGCCACACATGCATGTATATATGTATGTTCATGTGTGGGTATGTGCATGTGCATGCATGTATGTCTATATGCATGTGTGTATGTACATGCATGTATGGGTATGTATGTGCATATGTGAGCATATGTGTGTATAGATGTGCATGTGTGCATAAGTGTTTGCATACAGCCAGAGGTCAAGGTCATCAATGTGTTCCTCAGTTACTCACCATTTTATCTTTTTTTTATAAAGATTTTATTTATTTATTTATTATATGTATACAGTGTAGGCTGTCTTCAGACCCTCCAGAAGAGGAAGTCAGATCTCTCGTGACAGATGGTTGTGAGCCACCATGTGTTTGCTGGGATTTGAACTCAGGACCTTTGGAAGAACAGTCGGTGCTCTTAACTGCTGAGCCATCTCTCCAGCCCCCACCATTTTATCTTTTGAGACTTGGTCTTTCTGGTGACCTGGTAGTGGTCATCAATTCAGATAAGTGTACTTACTATGCTGTGAATTTCCTCAGAGCTTCATCCCTTGGTGCTATTAGGATGCCAAGCATTGCTCTGTATTTGGCATGTGACCTGCCTGCCACAACATCAGTCTATTGGGCAACAGGAGGAAGGAGGCCTTCGGGTGCTTTAGCTGATGAAGTGATTGTACTGCAGGCCATTTACCTCTGATCCAAGATCCCTGATGGTGTGGGAGAGCCAAGTCCTTGCCGTCTTCACAGCCACTGATGAAACAAAGCTGTGGTGAGACTGAACTTCCCTGCGTGCCATGATGACTGATTTCCCTATCTCTAATTCTATTAAAAACAAGCCTGAAAGTACTTCTTGTTCCCAAACCCTTAGCACAGGGACACTGTTTCTGTAGGTGTGAGAAATATGCTAAAACTGTTATATTCATTTAAAGGCAGCCTACATATACAGTAAACTGATGTAGTGTCTTTGTATATTTTTTATCAACAACCAAGTATTTTCTCTAATTACCCAACACAGAAGTCCATGTAGGTGTCACTCTTCTGTCATCCTAACAGGAACAAAGGAAGGGTTTATCTTGACTTGTTCTCTCAGAGGTTCCATCCACGGTCCTTTACTCATGTTGCTTCTGGGACACAGTGACGTAGACCACTGTAGTGAGGAGCATGCAAAGGTGCCTTCTACACCATCGAGGATCTTGGATCAGACATAAATGACCTATTGTCTACAATACTACTTCAGCTGAAACTACTAGAGGCTGATCCCAAGCCCTTAGAGTCACCTCACCTAAAGTGTAGGCTACTAATAGAAAATGTGAGCATTGGTCAGGCTAACTAATCAGAAGCCAACTGTCAATGAAAAGGTGATTGCTCCTCCCAGTTTCCCAATGTCAAATGTCTTGGTTAGGGTTTCTATTGCAGTAAAGAGACACCATATCCATGGTAACTCTTGTAAAGGAAACATTTTAATTGGGTTTGGCTCACAGGTTCAGAGGTTTAGTCTGTTATTGAAATGGTGGGAAGCATGGCAGCATACAGGTAGATGTGTGTTGGAGAGAGCTGAGAGTTCTATAGTAGGATTGGCAGGTAGCAGGAAGACAGAGAGAGAGAGAGAGAGAGAGAGAGAGAGACAGACAGACAGACAGAGAGACAGAGACAGAGAGACAGAGAGACAGAGACAGAGAGACAGAGAGACAGAGACAGAGACAGAGAGAGACAGAGACAGAGAGACAGAGAGAGACAGAGAGACAGAGACAGAGACAGAGAGAGAGACAGAGACAGAGGGGGGGGGACATGGGGAGAGGGAGAGAGAGAGACTGGCTTGAGCTTCTGAAACTGACATACTTCTTCCAACAAGGCCGTAACTACTCTAACAAGGCCACACCTCCTAATAGTGGCACTCTGTATTGACTTACGGTGACCATTTTCTTTCAAACTACCACAGAAAGGGCAGGCCACACCACACGTGGAGGAGTGAGAGTGCTGGCCAGGAGGTTAAAAGGGGGAGGGAGCTATGGACAGGAGCCTCAATGTGAACATGAAGAGGAATGGAAGTTGAGTGTGAGCCAGACAGGATGGGTGAGCTTGAGCCATTTCAGCAAGTTTTCAGCCATCGGGGCATCTGATAGTTGGATGATTAAGGCAGGTGCTTGGCCTGAAGTGTCAATAAAAAATGTGCTTAGGGTGTCAGCTCCCAATTGGCTAGTGTGCATTTGGAACTTATGCTCCAGCAAGCATCTTAGGAGCTAGTTAGTCCTGCAGTGCCAGTCCCTCTGGGGCCAGTGAAGTCGCAGATCTGCACAGAAATAAAATGACAGGACAGCACGGTGTCCTCTGCTGTCAAACTCAGTCGCCATTTATGAATCCTTCTCTCACTGCGGGTCTATGTCTGCTGCCACAAGCCAGAGAGAGTGATTTGCTGTCCAGAGTTAGTCTGACTAGGGTAGACTCACTGCATGATGTCTTGCTTGAGCAACTCAAAGTGAACTGGTCCCTGTGATGGTTTGCTCTGCCAGAAGTGGCACTATTAAGAGGTGTGGCCTTGTTGGAGTAGGTGTGTCACTGTGGGTGTGAGCTTTAAGACCCTCATTCTGGCTGCTTGGAAGCCAGTATTCAGCTAGCAGCCTTCAGATGAAGATGTAGAACTCTCAGCTCCTCCTGCACCATGCCTGCCTGGATGCTGCTCTGCTCCTGCCTTGATGATAATGGACTGAACCTCTGAACCTGTAAGCCAGCTCCAATTTAATGTTGCCTTCATAAGAGTTGCCATGGCAGGGAGAGCATTCTCATAGAAACAGGGGAAGGGAGGATGGAAGGGGGTTCTGGAGGGGAAACCGGTAAAGGGCATAACATTTGAAATGTCCAATATCCAATAAAAATCCAATAAAAAAAAGTTGTTGTGGTTATGGTGTCTGTTCACAGCAGTAAGACCCTAACTAAGACAGTCACTAACCTTAATTCCACCTGCAATATCCCTTTGGTCACCTGTGCAGTCACAGAGCAGCCACCATCCTGGGTCCTAGGGTCAGAAATCCTGGTGGACCAGCCTAGAGTTCTCACATACAGATAAAGAGTGTGAAGTCATATTTGTTCATTCTGACTGAATGGGTACAAAATGACAGAAGACCACAGAGGAAAATAAGAATTACTCACAATTTTATCCCTAGTAATATGTTTCATTATCCGTGCTATTTTCACAGCTAAAGAGTGTGTTCATAGCTGTACATTCTTTCGAATTTCATAAAAATTCCCCATGACATTATCCCTGCAGTAATAATTGCCAGCAGCTGCATGGTGAGCTAGAGCCAATCCTTTAACATTGGCAGTGTAAGAGATTTTAAAGCCCTGCTAAGAATTATGATTATTTCCTTATGAGATTTTGCTAGGAATGGCTATAAGAATCCAAATGGTTTTATTATTTGTACCTGCAAGAGCAGAATGTCACCAATGTCCTCCTTCCCTGATTCCTTCCTTTCCTTCCTCCCTTTGTTTCTTTTTTTCCTCTTCAGTGTCTCAGTTTTAAGTAGTAGAATATGAAGGTGAAACATAGCCTGAAGAATATGTAGGGAGATGAACATTAGGTTCCTATAGAGTATGAAGATTGAGACCTCGATGTATAAATCTATGTGGATGCATGATTTATGTGGATTAGCCTGAGACACTGTAGAGAAAGATACCAGTAAATATACTTGCTACACAGAAGGCATTGTTGCAAAGCCTGATGTTACACTGAGGCCACTGTGCAAAGCTAGAGATGGACTGTGGTCCAAGCTTAAGATAAGGTGTTAGTGATAACAGCTAGCTGTTTCATTGCTTGATTCATTAATTGATTGGTACTTCAGTCATCAGGTGTTTGTGTGTCTGTTCCAGGAGCTTCCACGGTTCATTCTTCCAGTCTTCTCAGTGAGAGGCAATGCAATGAACTCACCAACTTCATCCAAATGGCAGTGATTTTTTTCCGGTCTGTCTGGGCTAGCTGGTACCCTGAGCAGACCTTGGGTGGAAGCTCTGCTGCCAGTCCCACAACACCCAGAGGAAGCTCTACTCCCAGTTGCTCTAACATTCCCAGGATCAGAGGGGAGGAGGACACAACATTTGTCCCATCACCGGGAGTAACTGGGACCAGCGAGCTAGGCACACAGGAACTCTACCAGCTCAGTGACTCAGGTTGCTTCTGGTCTGTCTGGGCCAGTCAGTGCCCTGAGCAGATCTTGGGCACAAACTCCACAGCCAGTCCCACAACACCCAGAGGAAGCTCCATTTCCAGGTGCTCTAACAAGCCCAGGATCACAGGATCCCAGAATCACAGGATCCCAGAGACAGCTTGACTCTGAGGAGTTCTAACACAACCAGGATCACAGGAAGGACAGGCTCCAGTAAGATTTAGCAAGGGCAGGTAGCACTAGAGATAACCAGATGGCGGGGGGCAAGCATAAGAAAATAAACAACACAAACCAACGTCACTTGGCATCATCAGAACCCAATTCTCCCACCATAGCAAGTCCTGAACACACCATCACACCAGAAAAGCAAGATTTAGATCTAAAATCACTTCTCATGATGATGATACAGGACTTTAAGAAAGACATAAATAGCACCCTCAAAGAAATACAGGAGAACACAGGAAAACAGCTAGAAGCCTTTAAAGAGGAAACACAAAAATCTCTTAAAGAACTACAGGAAAACACAATCAAATAGGTGAAGGAAATGAAAAAAAAAACCATCCAGAATCTAAAAATGGAAATAGAAACAAAGAAATCAGAAAGAGAGACAACCTTGGAGATAGAAAACCTAGGAAAGAAATCAGGAGACATAGATGCAAGCATCATCAACAGAATACAAGAGATAGAGGAGAGAATCTCAGGGGCAGAAGACACCATAGAAAACACTGACACAACAGTGAAAGAAAATGCAAAAAGCAAAAAGCTCCTAACCCAGAACATCCAGAAAATCCAGGACTCAATGAGAAGACCAAACCTAAGGGTAGTAGGTATAGAAGACAGTGAAGACTCCCAAGGTAATGGGTCACTCAATATCTTCAACAAAATTATAGAAGAAAACTTCCCTAACCTAAAGAAAGAGATGCCCATGAACACACAAGAACTCCAAATAGCCTGGACCAGAAGAGAAATTCCTTTTGTCACATAATAATCAAAATACCAAATGCACTAAACAAAGAATTTTAAAAGCAGTAAAGGAAAAAGGTCAAGTAACATATAAAGGTAGCCCTATCAGAATTACACCAGGCTTCTCACCAGAGATTATGAAAGCTAGAAGATCCTGGCCAGATGTCATACAGATCCTATGAGAACACAAATACCAGCCCAGGCTACTATACCCAGCAAAACTCTCAATTACCATAGATGGAGAAAACAAGATATTCCATAACAAAATGAAATTTACACAAAATCTTTCCACAAATCCAGCCCTACAAAGGATATTAGATGGAAAACACCAACATAAGGACCAAAACTACACCCTAGAAGAAGCAAGAAAGTAATCTTTCAACAAACCCACACAAACCTAATTCCACCTCTTACAACAAAAACAACAGGAAGTATCAATTACTTTTTCTTAATATCTTAATATGAAAATTAATATTACCAATATATCCTAATCAATTGAAATCCAAACATATGAGGAATTAGAAATTTGTTGACTGTCATCCAATGGTCTCTCTAATTTGGTAATTGGAGAAATAGGTCCAATTTGTACAATCTATATACACTTTCAGCTTGCTTGTTTGTGACAGTGTCTTGCTGTGTACAACATAAGGGTCTTGAAATCTTGCTTCTCCTATCTCAGCCTCTCTATTAGTAGTATTGTTTATTTTATGTTTTTATAGTATACTATGGTTTTCAGAACAGCTTACATATTTCAAAAGTTTTTATACAGCCAAAAAACCATAGACAATTAAATTGGGAGGTGGCTTGTAAGAGAACAACAAAGAGTGAGACTGAATGCTTTGCTTGACCTTTGTAACTATTGTATCAAGTTTGAAGAAGAGGACTTTGTAAGTTACTCTTTCTCTGAGATAAATGCTTTTCCAAATTATCACAGCCAATGAACCAGATTCTTACCCTCACCTAATGTCTGTGTCACTCTCCAAGCAGAACCCTTGTTCATTGAAACAGTTGGTGAATGACTTTATGGATAGACCATCTTAAGACACACACCATTTCTTAAATGAATCTAACCTGTTCTCTTTGGCCTGAGAATAAAGTCACTCACTCAAGTCAAATAGCTTTGACCATAGCAAGAAGTCTATATCCAAAAATTGTACCTACAATTCATTACTTGGTACAGCAGAACTGTCAAATCTCAGCTTAGCTACGATGGAGGTAAAATCCTTTGGTGATGTGAGGGTCATTGAAGTACAGCCTTATTACAATGAAATCCAGTGTCTAAAAATTGTTCTTATTTTGGGCTTGTACCACAGTAAGAGCCACGATTCTAAGCTCCGTTAAATACAAAACAAAACAAACAAACAAAAAGACTTTATACATTTATGTTCATTTAAGAAAATACTAGTAGTGATGTATTATTTTAAAATATACAGTTGATATGTTTGGAGTTATTTCAAATTTATATTGAGAAAAACATATGTATTTTCAGTATTGCTGTAGACAAGCATCTTGTAGTCAAGACTGTTAAGTTGATTGTTGTTTTATATCAAACAACTTTTATAATACTTTTTATTGTTATAATATTTTATAAACATTAAAGAATATGAGAAAAAAGGTATTGTATGTATTGAGGGGGTCTCTGGGAGAAGTTGGGGTACAAAAAGGAAACAAGAATGTGATTCAATTCTATTTACTTAAAATATGTTTTTAAATGTTAACAAATTCAGATAACTTGATATTATGTAACTTTTCTCATCACAATGCAATAAAACTTAAAATTAAAAATCTCTAATTGGCATTTGGCTTCATTAATATTTCAGAATCATCGGCAGTTCTCCTTAAAGTTCAAACCATTATTTATGCTAAAACTGATCACAGTTCTAAAACAAAGGGACAGAGTAACTGTGGACTTCTTCCATTCAATTTAAATTATTCTACAGTAAATTAATTTGGCTTGAAGTTTTAGAAACAGTAATGAAAATCTGTTCATTTTTGCCTGACTAGGAGTCAGTTGGGACCCATGCAGTTGGAGACCAGGCTTTTATTACTAGGATGCCTTTGGGGTTGGGATGGTGCAATACAATTAGATCTAAGGGCTCACATGCTCACATCTATTCTCCTGTCTTCCATTCTATTCACCTCATTCTGTGAATAAATCTTCCTCTACCCAGAAGCCTCTTCCAGTTGATACAGAATAGAAGGGCCATGTACAGGTAAAACATCAAGTCATGAGAGGACAGGTTTCTCTGGGGCATTGGCCCATAGTATTCCATAATTCAACTGAGAGAGAAGCCACTTCCCCATACTCTGTATGGACATAGTAGGGCATTGGCAAATCTCAGATGTATTTTGTCAGGACCATCTCTATTTGCAAACACTCATTCCAGGCCTGACAAGGTCTCTGGGATGGCCTTGGAGAGCATTCAGCGGGTCACTCATGTGTTTTAGAGAGCAGTTTGGGCAGCTTTTGTCAACACACAAGCTTTCCCCTGCCTCTGATTTATTCATCCAGTCTGTGGATCCTCTAATTCTCCCTTTCCTTTTGCTCCTTTAGCCTCACAGCTGTATTTTCTTCCTTACCAGCCTCATGGACACATGATAGAACGTGGCAGAATTTTCTGCAACAACTCTGTGCTTTAACCTGTTCTCAACATCAATGGGTCATAGCAATAGACCCATTGATATGATTGAATGGGTCTATAGCTATGACCCATTGATATGATGTGATATCATATCAATATGATATGATAGGCCCATTGATATGGGTCAAATATAGAGCTAAGAAAGGCAGGAGAGGCAGCAGGCAAGGGCTGACCCTCTTCCTCCTCTCACCAGTTCCCCTCTGGCTCTGGGATCAGAACTGGGTTTGAATGTCACAAGGGTTGGACAAGGTGATACTTGATCATGACTGAGAAAATCAACAGAGATCACCATGTGATATCATGGGGGAAGGGAATAGAAGTCCACACAAAAGGGGACCCTAGGCTGAAATAAAGTAGCATAGTTGGACTATGGAAGTCTAAGCAGTTCATGAAGAAGGAGAGCCAGAGGTTGGTGATGTGGGCTTGTGTATTCATGTATATATCTTTGTGTAGATGAGAGGAAATTGAGGTTGCTTGTTGTCTTGTGAAAAAGAGTCCAGGGATAAGGTTGATGAGGAAGCTCAGAAAGGAGAGAGACTCCTGGCTGGAGTGAAGATGTTTGTTGGTGGGTGTGATGGCTTCTATATGCTGGGCCTAAGGGAGTGGCACTATTTGAAGGTGTGGCCCTGTTGGAGTAGGTGTGGCCTTGTTGGAGTAGGTGTGTCATTGTTGGCATGGGTTTTAAGACCCTTATCCTAGCTGCATGGACACCAGTATTCTGCTAGCAGCCGTCAGATAAAGATGTAGAACTCTCAGCTCCTCCTGCACCATGCCTGCCAGGATGCTGCCATCTTCCTGCCTTGATGATAGTGGACTGAGCCTATGAACTTGTAAGCCAGCCCCAATTAAATGTTGTTTTTTTTTTATAAGATTTGCCTTGGTCATGGTGTCTGTTCACAGCAGTAAAACCCTAACTAAGACAATGGGGGTAGGGAAAATTGAGGAAATTTCTGGATAAAATAGTGAGGGAAAGCAACTTACTTAGCATCTGAGAGGTAGGGAGCAACAAAGTGGGGTGCAAAGACAGTGACAGGTTATGAGGATAGGCAGGCTGACAGGAGAGGGGGTGATGTCCTTTATGATAGGCTTGGGACCCTACTTTCCACATCTTTGCCTGTCCCAGTGCTAGTGTGGCCACTGATTGTGGGATGTCCAGAAACTCCAGAGAAGAAAGTGAGCACGCTGGATGAGAGCAGCTATGATAAACAGGCCTCTGGTCAAAAACTGGGAAAGGATCTTGAGTCTCCTGGTTCATTCGGGGTCACAGGCAGTCAGCAGGAGCTGCTGGGGAAGGGCAGCTTCCAGACAGCTACCCTAGTTTAGTGACTCAGCCACTCAGTGTGGAGCACCTTCCCCGATCCGTTTCTCTTGGTCTTTTCATGATCCACTTCTCCTCATCTTTTAGCTTCTTCTGATTAATCTTGCTTCAGATCTCACTACCTGACTTTGGGGACCTGACATAAAATTGAAAATCTCACAGATTCAGAACTGCAAAATGGACCACAGTATACTCGTGGAGCCCACAGTCGTCTCCTACCTTCCTGTCCCTTGCCACTTCTGCATACACTCAAAATCCATCTCATTATGCTCTCCTGAGCCTCTGCTACAATTTCTGCCACTGACTTATATCTTTCTTTGATTAAACTATGCAACCAAATATAGCTGTGGACTGAGAGTAAGCGAGAACTGGCTTGTGAAATGCCAGGGCAGGGAAACCTTGTCTCCCGCACAGCTGCACAGGAGAAACCACCAACCCATCGTGGGATCATGAATGTGCTGGTGTGCTGTAGTCATTTAACTCATACACACCCAGGTTCTGCCCCATAATGAAGGTGAGCAAAGACATGAACTGCGGGGTTGGACTTGGCTCTAATCCTGGAAAAGATGTTGTCTTAGTCAGGGTTTTTATTCCTGCACAAACATCTTGACCAAGAAGCAAGTTGGGGAGGAAAGGGTTTATTCAGCTTACTTCCACATTGCTGTTGATCACCAAAGGAAGTCAGGGATGGAACTCAAGCAGGCCAGGAAGCAGGAGCTGATGCAGAGGCCATGGAGAGATGTTTCTTACTGGCTTGCTTCCCCTGGCTTGCTCAGCCTGCTCTCTTATAGAACCCAAGACTTCCAGCCTAGGGATTGCACCACCCACAAGGGGCCCTACCCCCTTGCTCACTAATTGAGAAAATGCCCCACAGCTGGATCTCATGGAGGCACTTCTCCAACTGAAGCTCCCTGCTCTGCGATAACTCCAGCCTGTGCCAAGTTGGCACACAAAACCAGCCAATACAGATGTGAACCTGAATATTCCCTGCAAATATTTCAATGAAGTGATAGCCTTGACCTGAGCTACTTCATTTTGAGTCTAAGTGCCATGAAAGAATGATGATGAACCTTGTCTTGGTGAGTGTGCAGTCACCATCTACCTGCAGAGCAGGAGGCACAGGCTGGTGATCTATTTGTTCTGATAAATAACGACACCTGAAAATATATCATTTTTCAGAAATACCTATCAGAAACACCTGGGGTTATCAGTCACATTGGGTGTGGCCCCTAGACCTGGGATGGCAGAAGAATTTCTTTAAGCAAGAGTGTGGCAGACAAACCAACCAGTCCCAGACTCATTCAGGAAGATTGTCAGAAGAGATCCCTGCCTCTGTCCCCAGGGTCTACCTCAAATGCAGTTTCTCCTGCCTGTGGGACCCAGCAGACAGACTTCATCCCACTCTCAATTCAACTTGTCTCATGGACTTGCATATGACAGATCTGTGATTCCCAAGCCTCCTTACCTAGCCCTCTGTGGGCCTTTCTCTCTGCCCATGTTAGCTTGGTGACTCTGAACTCTGCACACCCTTAACCATTTCTTAGACATTCTGTAATTGTGTGAAGTATAATGTATGACCTGAGAGTCAGATTGACGTAAAGGAAATTGTGATTGCCAGCTGGCCAAGCTACTAGCAAAATCAGAATGAGTTGGCAGATTGCAGCCAGTGAAATTGATATAGCTTGTGAGTTTGTTGTTTAACAAATCCTACTGTGGAAACATGGCCACGTATATTTCCTTTTTAAAAATATTTTATTATGGTGTGAGTGTGCATCTGTATATGATGTGTATGGGGGTGTATGCATTCCACAGTTTGTGGAAGGGAGAAGGCAATTTTGTGGAATCAGTTTTCCTCTTCTACCTTTATATGAGTTTAGAGATTGTAATCAAGCCAGTGGGTTTGTGTGGAAACTGTTTTTACCCACTAGTCATCTTGCTGGCCCTGGACATTTGTATCTTTGACACAAGTTCACTACAAGACCCAAAAGTAAAGAAGAACGTATCTGTTTTCTTTCTTTCTTAGCAGAAGCCCTGGATACTCGACCACCTGGCTAGGATTCTCTCATCAGCTCCAGGGAAGCTGGTCCTGGAAGCCAGGTGCACTCAGAACAGGTCCTGTGGATTTATTTAATACAAGCTGAGGGTATGTTGCTAGGCCATCCTCTAGGGAGGGCTTACCTCTGAGAATCTGTGCTCAGACCATCCACCATGCTGCCTCCAGCCTTCTACCACAGTGCAGAGACAGCCTAGAAAACCTTGAAAGATGATTAGGGTCTCCCATCTTCTTCCCCTGAGAAATGAGCAGGAAACATCTCAGGGCATGCCTCTTGCCTTCCTCAGCTCCTTTCAAATACCAGAAATGATGTAGCATACAGCTGAGAGAAGTTGCATAGATACTTTGGAAGAGATATGGAGTTAGTACTCAGACCAGGACATGAAAGAAGAAACAAACGAAAAGTCTTAGCCATGTCTTTTTTCATGTTGAGATATAACTAACTGGTAACCAAGCATTGTGGCTCATACCTGTAGCCCCAGCACTTAAGAGGCCAATTACTCTGGGGTACTTAGCTCCAGGACAGTCTATGTATGAGACTTTATGTAGGTTCCCTCACCCTATAAAGAGACTGAGAGATGATTCAGTAGCTATAGTGCTTGCCGGGCATGAGGATCTGAGTTTGATCTATGTAGAAAGCAGACATACGGCAAGTGCCTGTATGCTAAGTGCTTGGGATATAGAGCCAGGGGGAGATAACCTGGGCTATTTGGCCAGACAGGTTAGCCAACCAGTGAATTCTAGGTTCAGTGAGAAATCCAGTGTTACAAAATAAGGAGGCCAGGTATGGTGGAACAGGCCTTTACTCCAGAGTTCAAGAGGCAGAGGGAATTGGATCTCTGCAAAGGACAGTGAGGTACACATAGTGAGTACCAATCTAGCCAGGGTACATAAAGGGACCCTGTCCCAACAAACAAGCAGGCAAGCAGGCAAGCAAGCAAGCAAGCAAGCAAGCAAGCAAGCAAGCAAGCAAGCAAGCAAGCAAACAAAAACATATCCAAAATGAAACCAGCTCCAGTATGCCTAGAACAAGCAATAGAGCGACTTAATGAAGACAGGTGCTGGTGATGTCTAATCACACATTCACCATCTATGTGCTCAATTGGAAAGTAATAATATCTATGCATGACATATAATTTATAGTCACATAATAAACTACTCATGTAGTGTACTCCATACACATAAATACAGTACATACAATGCACAGTGTGGTTTTACATCTGCTACCTTATAATACTATAATAATACTATAACACTAAGATATAATAAAAGTACCTTTAGGAGGTCAGATCTTTACTGGCTAAGTAAGTCATGGAGTTTTCTAGCACCTTCATGAGATCATGTCCTGAGGTCACAGTGGATGCAAAACCTGGATTTCCTTAAGCATGAGGCACGGAAGAGTGGTTCAGAGCATGTCAGTGTCAGCATTGGTGGCTTCCACATCTGCATCTTCACTGAGTGGCTGCATGATCTTGAAAGGTAACGTGACCATGCCGTTGTGTGTGAAGTGTCATGTATAGTGTTGTCTGTCAGGACTGGTGTGAGGAGCTCATGAGTTAAAACACATGAGTTGTGTTTGTCAAAGTCTACTCTGCCAATGGCCAGCCATAGGTGACACTGTGTTTTACCTGTCCAGGCCCCCTTGCCTGCACTCAGGGATAGGGCTACATGGAGGGCCTGCTTCCTTAAAGCCCATCTCTGCTTTATATCCTGGTGGGCTGTGCAATTGCATTTGGATTCTGTGATGAGGTTTACTGTCTGACTTCATAGCCATGAACTGGGAAGGGACAACACACTTTGGAGAGCTCTTGTATATTCTCATGTGGGAAGAATGTTCTGGGTTTACTAGAAGCTATTGCAATTGGGGAAAATTTAGGGAATAAATCATTTAAGTATTGGCATGACCACTTTTGGAATACACATCATAATGGAGGCAGGGAGCAAGGGCCTGCTCAAGCCCCTTAACACACTGTGCATCTTTCTGATGTGGAGGGTAAGACTGGGCTTGAAGGTTCGAGAATAAAGTATCTGTTTAACTGGCAATAAAATTTAGAGCAATTTAATAGGATCAATTCTTGCTGCTCCTGTTTCTTCTTTTCCTTTCCAAAAATAAAATATTACATACAGCTGGCTTTGTAGCCATCTGTTCGGGGCCAGTTTGTCTGCAGAAGAGCTAATTAAAGGAAAAGAAAAAAAGATTTGTCATCTTAAGGAATACTGACAACTCTTTACGGCTCTCAGGGGAGCAGAGTCTTGTTAGAAAAATAGTCTTGGTTTGTTGTTTGTACTGCTGTTTATGTGATGTCTAATTTACATTAGTTCTGATGTGCAATCAGCATAGATGCCCGTTTTCAAACAGAGTGTGCGCCTTCCTCAGAGGGTCAGATTTCAATTATTATGAACATTCTCTTATTGCTGTAGCCTAGATTCTTTCTTAGTATATTTTCATCAATTAATTAATTAGTGTGTATGTGTGTTTGAACATTTGAACATTTGTTGTGTGTAGGTCAGAAGACCATTTTGGGAGTTAGTTTTCTCCTTTGAGCATGTGGGATATGCAAATTGAAGTCAGGTTGTCAGGTTCTGTCCACTGAGCCATCTTGCTAGCTCTATTGTGACCTGTCCTTCTTTCTTTTCTTCCTTTCTTTTCCCCTCCCTTCCTTCCTCCCTCCCTCCTTCCCTCCCTCCCCCTCTCCTCTCTTCCTTTCTTTCTTATACTGGCACACACACACACACACACACACACACACACACACTCATATATATTGCCATGGACCGATCGGGGTTTCTTCGGGGAGCCCTTGTTCTGAGGGAGTGATGAAAGTTCTGGCCAGGTGGGCAAGGGATTCAGTGCATGTGACAAACAGAAACGACACAAAGAAGTGTGTTATCTGAATGTATTTCTTAAGAATGGCATGAGGCTTTTACAGTCATTGCAAAAGAGAAATGAAAAATCTGGCAGCTCAGTCGAGGTACATCTGAGGCCATCTAAAACACACTAGGGTCTAAAACAGCAGCCATCTCCTCTGGACTGGTGCAGCACCCCCAGGCTCCAAGCATGCTCGGGCACAT
>NW_022196914.1:30694164-30762480 GCF_008632895.1 Mastomys coucha | reverse complement strand
GGGGGGGGGGGGGGGATGCAGGTGCACCAGCCAGGAGGGTAGAGCCTCGAAGCTCATGAATCTTGAATGCTGAACACACACACATTCTGCTCAAGGTCCCACCCATCTTTAGTAAAATGCCCACTATGCTAATCTTCTGGGCTAGTAGAGATTGTCTCTTTCTTGCTAAATCCTAGGAGTGGTTCAGCTGCAATACCTGACTGAGAATGAGGATTCTATTTGACCTTGCCCTGGGATAAGTCTCCCATTCTGTAAGCTTCAATGTCCTACCCACAATGCCGAAGGCAATTAGTCTTGGATGGGTAACATTCTCTGCGAAATTCCAAGCCAGGGTTTGGCTAAGATGTTGGAACATTGGTAAAGGTCAGAGAGCAATGTCCAATTTTGTCTAGCTATTAGTAAATCATATCTTGGCGGGCACCTAGCACATGAGTTCACAAGGACACATCTGGGTTACCTCTGAGTTAGGGGATGCCATGACTGACTGAATACCCAGGAGACTGGCTCTCCGTGAAGCGTACGCCTCAGGTCTATGATCAGGTTTTTTAGACCTGTCATACAGACACAACTGAAGTAGTCGAGTGGGTGTGACAGTATATGACTGCATCTAACATAAAATTTACCATTAAAACCATGTTTAAGTGTGCATGTCACTGGCATCAAAGCCATTCACAATTTTGTACAACCATCACCATTATCTATTGGCAACACATTTTCATCACTCAGCTACCAAGGACTATTTCTATTACTCAAACACCAGGCAGCTGTGCACCAGGGGCCTCACTCAGGGTGCTGATCCCATTGGGTGCAGAGGAATCTTTGTTTCCTGAGGATGGCAGGGACAGGGTAGGAGGACAGACTTCCCTTAGGATTTTCATCCCATTTGCAAGGGACTTGAGGTGGTCACCAGGGATGGACAAATTTTCTTCAACATAAATGCTATATTTTTCCAGAACATAGTGTGCTCTTCTGCTAATTTCTGGGGGTGGGGATTAAGTAAAATTTCTAATTTATGCACCTCTTTCCCATTTCCTGCCCCCTCCCTGTATTTCTCAGCCATCAAGCATAAGCAAACATAGTTGCCTGTTGGCTTTGGAGAAAGGTAGTGAAAGACACAAGCGGGTGGTGAATTCCGCTCCCACTTTATTCTTCAGTTTCCAAAGTCCTCTTCAGATTGGGGACTCTTGTCAGTAACTCATCTGTGTTTTGGGGTGTCAATAAGGCTGACAAGAGTCCCTTTAAGGCCAATTGTTTTCCTTTCGATACAAATGTTGTTAAATTATAGTCTCACTGATTCCTGGTGAAGCTTCTAGCACAAGCTGTGGGACACCATCTGCTTCATATTTCATCAGTAAAAAGCCTACTAGATGTGTACACCTCCTGCTTCAGCCCACGGACTTGGAAATGAACCCTGAGTACTTTAAAGCCTCAGTTCCTTAAAAACAGCTAATCTAGCTTGTTCTGTTAAATTCATTTAACAAGGTGTCAATTAATATTTGGACATAGTTTATACTCTACTGTGTTAAGACCATGTGCTACCTGTAAGAGTAGAGCTCTATCTTACTAGAGATTTCTTTTTGTTCCAGAAATGGTAGCATCCTTAGTGTGATGTATCAATATTTATTAAGTGCTATGAACTTTACACGATATTGAAATTTTAATTAGAATGCATTTTGTAGTCGAAAAGCTAAGATAATTTTTGCTCTTGGAGAACATATTTCTGTGGCATTTTAATTATGAGGTGATATCTATACCATAACCTTAGGAAGAAATCAACCAAAGTTTGTACAAGTCTACAATTGTTGGTGAGCAATTGTTGAGTTCTGAATTTGTCTCGTAAACGAAGCTTCATATGAACTTTGGAATGATAGCCTACAAGGAGAGGAAAGGTATGTGAGATTCTTAGGAATTCATGTAGTGTCTTGCTAGGTAGTCCACCTTGTTCATGGCTTTGTGGTCTCAGTTATCCACAATCAGCAAGAAGAAAGGTGAGTGCCATGCATTAAAGTATTTGGAGGGATGGAGCAGGGGGATGAGAAAGAGAAAAGCCACACAGTTGCTATGCCTAATTTAGAAGTTAATTTTTTATCACAGATATGTATATGCAGCAAGAAAACAGAGCAAATGAGGGTTGGTGCTTTTTATTGTTGTAGTGGATTATTGCCATCGAACCATGACCCCCAATCCCCACTTCCTTAAGTTATTTTGCTAGGTGTCTTAGTCAGGGTTTATATTCCTGCACAAAACATCATGACCAAGAAGCAAGTTGGGGAGAAAAGCATTTAGTCAGCTTACACTTCCACACTGCTGTTCATCACCAAAGGAAGTCAGGACTGGAACTCACACAGGGAAGGAACTTGGAGGCAGAGGCTGATGCAGAGGCCATGGATGGGTGCTGCTTACTGGATTGCTTCCCCTGGCTTTCTCAACTTATTTTCTAATAGAACCCAGGACTACCAGCCCAAGGATGGCACCACTCATAATGAGCCCTCCAACCCTTGATCACTAATTGAGAAAATGCCTTACAGATGGATCTCATGGAGGCATTTCCTCAAGGGAGGCTCCTTTCTCTTTGATAACTCCAGCTTGTGTCAAGTTGACAAACAACACCAGCCAGGACAGTGGGTATTTTGTTTCAGGGACAGGATGAATAATTAATACAAAGAGGAACTGGTGTATGCTTTAGCTTCTTTTCCCTGTCACCAGTGGGGATTAACATGGAGTATGAGGTTATGAAAACATACTTTGGGCTCAGGGGTTTAGAAATAATTCTGAAAATTCAGGGAGAAAGAAAAGAACAAAGAGGAGCAGGGTTCTAGAGACCTGGCAGACCTGGGTAGGACCAAAGAAAGGTCAGGACAGGCTGGCTCTGCCATGTAGATGGTTCCCAGTGTGATGCCAGCCTAGAGGCTCAGCTTAAGTCTCTCTTCTATGCCACCTCGTTGGGCTATGCAAACTCCTCTGTGTCTGGTTCCTATTGCTAAGACTTGTCCAGTGCCAGACTCAGACACAGAGTGAATCCACCTGAACTTTGCTTCTGGGTCTAATGGAGCAGATACTGCAGACTATAGCAGAAACACGAATATTAACAGTTGAAAGTACCAAGCAACAATGAACACTATGCTTAGCAGCACAGTCCTGTTTGCTACAGTGTCTGTCTCCTTATGGTCCCCTGGGCACTGCAGTTTCCTCCTGATGCCCAGCAGCAGCAGCAGCAGCAGCAGCAGCAGCAGCAGGAGAGAGAGAGAGAGACAGACAGAGACAGAGAGACAGAGACAGAGAGACAGAGACAAACAGACAGGGAGACAGATAAACAGAGAGAATGCATGCTGAACCACATATTTGTAGCAAGGGAGAAACATAAATTTATACTTAGAAGTGGGGTTTCTTTCGCATACATCTACTTCAACAATATCACACATGAAACATTGTTAACTATGTATGAATCATCACTAGGAAATGAAAACTAAATCACTGAGACTTTTTTTTTATCTTTGTTTTGTTTTCGAGACAGGGTCTCCTTCTGTAGTCCTGGCTGTCCTGGAACTCACTTGGCTCTGTAGCTGCCTTTTGTTACTTTGTGGGTTTTTTCTCCTACCTTTCTCTACCCCCTTTCTACCAACCTTTCAATCTCCTAACACTAGATAAGAAAGAAAAAAATGATAGAGAGGAAAGGAAAGAGATCCCTGAATAAAGTCAGTGGTTGGTAAGGGGCAATGTTATTGTTAGAGTACTTTCTGCTGACTAGGGGTGTTGAGTTCCTTGAAGGCAAATTTGACCTTCTCTGTCAGGACATGTAATTTCTTCTTGTTGTTGTTTCTTCTTTGCATACAACTACTTAACAAACTGTGACCAAGGACAACCAACCACCCACCCACCCACCTATTGGGGCTCTACCAAATACCTGCAGAAAAGTTCTCAGAATTCCAAACATCACCCAATCACAGAAACTATCTGCAGCTGGCAAGATCATGCCTTGGCTAGAGCATGAGGCAAATCCTAGCCAGCTGGTGTGAAGTGGTCCCATATCCCACACTTGAGATTAAAATGAAAGCATACGCTTATATTTCTGTGTGTTTTTTTAAAACTTCCTAAATTCTCACCATACAGATTTATCTGCCACTGTCTTTCAAACACTGAGATTAAAGGCGTACACCACCATTACCAGCTATGTTACTTTTATCATGCTATATATAACTCTATATAAATACAGGTGTTGGTATCTTATAAAGTCATTTAAGTCTAAAATACATATACCCACAGACATAATACATAACACACTTTATCTAATTAGTATGCACCATCTTTTCCAAGAAATAGTACATTTTCATCTTTCTCTATTTTGAAATATCTTATATCCCTGAATTATCACTTATTAGCTACAGTTAATTTCTCTATTTTAAAGGTTAATTTGTCTTTATTATAAGATATCATAACAAAAATATTTCCATTTGTATAGGTTGAAGCATTTGAAGTCAATCTATAATGAGTTAGATTCTGCTTTAATTTCTGATAGGAAAGACAACCTCTAGAACTTTAAAATATGCTGAGCCATGAGCTGAGGAAATCAGCAATCTTTACTAGCACAACATCAGAGTACTGACTTTTCAGATGGCACCAGCAGGGCCAGGTGGTCTCTACACTTTGTAATAATCCACAGAGTTTTGTTTTCTTTTAAAAAATGTACTGACCTATTCTAATTTTGTTAACTCATTGACTCCAGTTTGTACCGTCTGATACTCCTGGTTGTGGGGCCATCAGCTGTGGTTGTCTTACCAGGAGACAGATGTTGAAGGAAAATATGAGCCTACTTCCCCAGAAGCTCAGTTAGAGATGAAAGCTTCTGGGCCCCTCCCATCCCATGATGGGATGTTGACTGGCTTGATTCCATGCAGGGCGGGCAATCACGGCTGCAGTGGGTTCCTGAGTGGAGTCCTGTCATGTCCAGAAGACACAGTTTCACTCTGGTCCTTCCTGGCCTCTGGCTCTTACAATCTTTCCAGCCCTTTTTATTTTGCCCTTTTTAAGGTTTGTGGGGGGAGGGATGCTGTGATGTCAATGTCCCCTTTGTGATATCTAGGTTCCTTTTGTGGTGAGCCCTGCACTGAAGTAGTCTCCGTACATGGATCAGTTTCACATTTCTGCACTAGCTGACATCTGCTGAACAAAGAAACTTCTCAGATGAGATCTCAGAGGTGCCCAACATTGTATTTAGAGAGATACAAATTTAGAGGGGAGTTTGATATTATGTCTTTTAACAGTAATAGGTTCATCCTGAGGATCTATGCACTCTCCACCCACCAGTTCTTTGCTACGTTTATAGTACCAGGCATGAGTTTCTTCCTGTGAAGTGGGCCTTAAATCCAGTGAAGGAGCAGTTGGTTAGCTTCACAACAATTGGTACAACTATTTCACCTATGGGCATATCTTGCCACACTGGTCACTCATTATACTTCATAGGGTTCACAGCTGGGCAAGGCTGTTGATAGCTTTCCCTAGAAGCCTGCATAGCACCTTCCAGTACATGAGAGCTGGCCAGCAGGGAGAAAGTTTTCTAGTCATTACTGATTTCTCTGTCTCCTGTAACCATGTGTATGGTGTCTTCAGCAGCTGGGTCTTAACATCAAGTTCTAGAGGGAAAGCAAGAACAACAACAGCCTTTATTGTTTTGTGTGTCTCTGAGATTCTTCTGACAAAGCAAAGCAAAACAAAACAAAACGAACAACAACACCACAAACAAACACCAAGGAGAAGTATTCTCTAGCTGGCATTGGGTTATTTAGTAATATATGGAAGCTGTGGACCTAAGTCCAAGACTGGAGTGATGCTGAGTTAGGGCCACAGGGAAGTGATTCAAGATGTGATATTTTCATGCCAAGACTGATGCTTAGACAAGATAGTTGGCTGATCCTGAGAGATTCTTGTTGCCTGCCTGTCTCCAGCAGGGATGGAGTTGTCAACAACCACTCTGTTATGAGGCAATCACAGCATGAAGGAGTGGAGTAGGCACCCAATGGTCATGGGATACTTGTCATCAGCTGCAAGATCTCAGTGGATGGGATTGTCCAGGCTGTCCCTCAATACATACCGATGACAATACACAGTGCTGGGAAGGCCTTGGATGAAAGCCATGTAAATCTCCCAGAAAGAGGGTGTGCATGATACTGGACAGTCTACCTGGAGAGGTTTTGCATACAGGCCCTCTTAATCTCCCAGGAAGTGGGTGTGCATGGTATTGGACAGTCTACCTGCATGGGCCTCAGTGGAGGCTTTGTTCAGCCCCATTTGGATGGTACTCTGGAGATGAGATTGACTGTTAGGACTGAGAATCCCAATAAAAGGCAAAGCTGCAGTGGTACTTGACTCATGGCAAGGATATAGGCTAGGGGAGCATGAGAGTTGAGGTTCGAGCCAGATCTCAGCTTGGAAACCAAAGCTCTTGGAACATGATGGGGTCTGGTGCTGGAGGAGCTGCGGGTGAGAAGATCGGGAAAGGGTGAGATAGAGGGGTTGAGTTGGATATAAGCACTTGAGACTACAATACAGGGCAGGAGATCGACAATCCAAGCTTCTGGGAAGGTCCAAATTATCTTCAAGAGTGTGATAAGGAAGTCCACTGAGACCTGTAGAGCCACATACTAGGCTGTGGAGTATATTCAAATGCTTAGCAGAGGGTTGGGCTGCTGGCAACAAATGGGCCTATGGCTAGGAAGAGAAGCCAGGTATATGGCAGTGTGTTAGTGTGAACCATCCAGCTCCACACCTGAGTGCCACTACCCCACTGAGTTAGAAATTCCTCTGGGCTTTCCATCTTCATTAGCTAACTTGAACCTAGAATCCCAAGGAATTCTGTGAAATACAACTACCTCCTTACATGAAAACAGGCCCTCAGATGATAACATGTAAGGAGCTATCTGGGTCCTATTATGTGGGTTAGAGAGTCACTTTGTTGGATGGTTCAATTATCTCCTGACCTGAAGTAATTAAACATTAAGATGGCTACTCAGGACCAGGCTTGTATTTGAAGTGAGTGATAGAGGAAGCCATGACATTTGGGTGGTGGAGTGACCTTTCAGCCTGAGGTCATGCTATTGGTGGCCAACAGGATACCAAGGCAGGTGAGCATCTTCTCCAGGGTGAAGGCACCTTAGGTGGCCTTGGAAAAAATAAAGAAGAGGCCATGTCTCTGTACGTGACACTTGGGAGGAGTGTCACAGGGATAGCTATCCCCAAGGACAGGAGAGTCCTGCCCCAGTGTCAGAGGCGGATACTGTGTAGACACAGTGAGGATATTGGGCTCCAGACAGAGTGGTGTGCTAGGAGAGGGAGGTGAGAAAGAGCAGACTTTGCTGGCTGGGATTCTGAGGTCTGTCAGTGAGTGAGGAATGCTCCAGACTTGTCAGCACAAAAGAGGATAGGGGCCTGTCTTGGACACAACACCAAGGACTTGTGACTATCTGGTACCACAGATGCCATTTGACATTGCCTAGATACGCCCAAGTTTCTCAGAAAGGTTTTCTCAAAACTCAGATTGTCAGGGCTCTCCAGGTTCTACAACATCCTGCTTTTCTTCAGATACCTCAGATCCTCAGGTCTCTCCAATTTTCTACAACTTTCTGTTTTTTCTTCCACCTGAGGACAGTTAGAGACAAAAATATGATCTTTTGAAACATCAGAAGACACACAGTGTCTTCCTTGAAATTTTATTAGCATTCTCAGCTTCTCAGATATCGCCTCCCATTGTCTTTGAGATGGAATCCTGTGCCCATGCAACTACAACACAGTGTCTTTGTTAACACAAAGACTCTGGAAATTGGCAAGAGACCTCCTTCCGGTTGCCACAGAAGTAAAAACCTATTTCACTATAGAAGCCTAAATTGAAGTGTGTGGGTTCTAGGGCAGGCTTTCTGGCAGCTGAGTGTAAACTGGACAGTGAATAGTTCTGTTGAGAAATTATTCCCCTAAACCTGAAAACTTATTATATGTGGGCAGAGCTAAATCATTAACTAAGCCTTTAAGGGAGAACACAAAATGGGAATGTGCAGGCATGGAGAGCAGCCTCACTCCCAACAGTGTAATCATTTGTTTAAAAAAAAAAAGTCCTTTCAACAACAGGACACTTAGCAAACATGACATCAACACTTTATAACCAAGAATGTTGATTTTATTGGCCATGTTTCTTCAAGTGGATACTGTAACTTGATAGGACTTAGTAGTTCTAATTAGAAAACCATGAGATGAAGTTCGGTGGGAGGTTGGGACTGAGAGGAGGGGAGGGAGAGAGTCTGCAATCAGGATGTAAAGTGAATAAATGAACAAAAAAATTAATGAAATGAACTCTGATTACAAAACCCTCATCTCTCTTCTCTCAAACTCTCTCTTCATTCCCAGGTGGATGTGGCTGAGATGACATCATAGGCTTGAGGAGCCTGAGGCTGCAGAGCTGGAGATGTGCTTGTGCCTCATACTGACGGGTCACCTACCATGAGACCTGGCATTTTGACTACCTGATGCCTTCAGATAGCCTGGGGAACCCAATAAGAACATGATAATACCCTCAGCACCTCAGTGAGGGCGATAGAGGAAGCTTAGCCCACTTATCCAGCCACACAGAGACTTTCCACCGACTGTCCAAGTAGCCATGTGTCCAGGTCTTCAGAACTCAGCTTCCAGCAGTGTGTTTTTATTTCCAGAATGAGGCAGGGATGAGGCGCAGGTGTTCTACCTATTATGGGATTTGCAGAGGTTGCCCTTGATCTCTGGGGAGGTGTATCTTTCTTATGTGATGTACAAAATGGCACCCGGCAAGTCTAGACAAGGTTGTTGTGGGCTTGTTTAGTGTCTCCAGACAGCTGCACAGTAAATCTCTTATGGGAGAAATGACAGACAGTTCTGTCGCAATCCCATCCAACCCAGTCCCAGAGGACACTGCCTGCTGATGTATTGGGTAGTGTTGGTTAGTGAAATCAGAGCAGGAGGCTCCAAAGAGCAGCACAGGGGAGGGAGTCTTGTTCAAGAAGCATTCAGTGATGTCTGAAGTTATAGCTGCTTCACACTCTGCTTCTAACTCTTTGAGTGACAGGTACATCCCAAACAGGGTGGGGCATTGAATCTGCTCAGAGGAGTCCGCCTCTCCTCAAACCTTGTGGTTCCATGTTCTAAAGTGTTCTGGTTGTTTTACAATCTCCCACTGGCCATGCTGCATGGATTATTTGGGACTGGATTCTCAGGCTCCCTGGATATCTGAGACTAGCCAGTTTGCCCAGCTGAGACGGCCATAAGGGAGCCACAGACTCATCTCCATTTTGCTGTAAAAAGTGGGATGGCAACAGCAAGCTGATGCTGAGAACAGCATGGTAATTAGTGGGAAATAGACAGCACAGATGCTCAGCGACCTTCATGCAATTCCCTGTCACATCTCTGCTCCTGTTGGGAATCCTCACTTAAGTCCATTTCCAAACTGCACAATTTCTTCTCTTATAAGAGGTTGCCTTAAGTGAAAACACTTGCTTGCATGTTTTGAGAGAGAGAGAGAAAGAGAGAGAGAGAGAGAGAGAGAGAGAGAGAGAGAGAGAGCGAGAGAGAGAGAGGAAGAAGGAGAAGGAGGAGGAAGGAGGGAGGAGAGAGGAGGAAGGAAAGTATTCTTCTAAGAGATTTTTTTCTTTCTTCCCAATTAATAACTTCTGCTTCCATGCTGCTCTTTAATAGCAAGTGCATTATTTTGACACAGTGACACTTTGGCATCTGCCTCTTTCAGTCCAATAAGTTATTTGATTTGTGGCTCTCTCTGGTGTGAAATAATGATGTATGCCTCTGCTCTTAAGTGGAGCGTTGGGTCCATCACCAACTCACACACTATGAGATATGAACTCTGCTTCATGCCAGAGAAGCAGTGTGACCTCTGCCATGTGGAGGAGGCTGCAGTTCTCTCTTGTAGTCCAGGTTCCTCATAGTTGGTTTGCTATGTTTGTTCTTCTTTGGTGTGGAGATAGCAAAACTGAAGCAATTGTGACCATCGGTCAACTGAATCAGGTTTCTGTGAATCCAGCTGCACATAGATTCTCATCTTGACTCTGGAGTTATCATCCTCCAAGGGGCCATTTGACCTTAAACATCATTGAAAGATGGCATCTTTACATGTGCAAGGCAAGGCAGAAGAATGCTTTGAACAACATAGTGGAAGTGATTTGTACAAGGCCACTTTGTAGAGCCATTTATAGTAGAGCCGGACAATTGGTCAACCTGGAAAGGGCAAGGCAGAGGAGATAAAGCTGGAACATCTGCTTTATCCCATCACTACAGCCTTGTCTGAATGGCCACATGGATATACTATATGATGGGCTTGTGCTACAATAGCCTGCTCCTCCCATGCCCTCTCCAGAGGGAGGTGATGATTCACCTAATACACACTGGGAGCTTGCCTCTGCATGAGGTAGTTTATACCAAGTGACAAGGAGGATGGGCTGTATATCATCAGCCTTCTTCATCATGCAGAAAACATACTTCTTGCGGAAGGACAGTTTCACAGGTTCCTATGAGATCATTTTATCCTGCTTTATATACTGCTTCAATCTTGCCTTTGCTATATTCAGATTATTTTGGAGTTTGCTATAATGGTTAACTTCATTTTTTTTTGAGATTATAATTGCAGCATTTGCTTTTTCCCTTTCCTTACTCCAAGCCCTCCTATATATTCCTCTTAGTTCTCTTTCAAATTCATGCCTCCCCCCCTTTTCTTGTTTTTGTTTTTTTCGAGACAGGGTTTCTCTGTGTATCCCTGGCTGTCCTGGAACTCACTCTGTAGACCGGGCTAGCCTCGAACTTAGAAATCTGCCTGCCTCTGCTTCCCAAGTGCTGGGATTAAAGGTGTGTGTCACCATTGCCCAGCTCATGGCCTCTTTTTTATTGATTGCTGTACATACACACACACACACACACACACACACACACACACACACACACACACTCACGCATGTGTGCACAGACATACAGACACACAGATACACAGACATGCACACATTCATAAATATATAAATATAAACTACTCAATCTGTGTCTTAGCCAGGGTTTGTATTCCTGCACAAAACATCATGACCAAGAAGCAAGTTGGGGAGGAAAGGGTTTATTCAGCTTACATTTCCACATTGCTTTTCATCACCAAAGGAAGTCAGGACTGGAACTCACACAGGGTAGGAACTTGGAGGCAGGAGCTGATGCAGAAGACCATGGAGGAATGCTGCTTACTGGATTGATTTCCCTGGCTTGCTCATCTTGCTTTCTTATAGAACCCAGGACTACCAGCCCAGGGATGGCACCACCCATAATGGGCTAGGCCTTCACCTTTGGTCACTAATTGAGAAAATGCCTTACAGCTGGATCCCTTAGAGGCATTTCCTTAAGGGAGGCTTCTTTTTCTGTGATAACTCCAGCTTGTGTCAAGTTGACACACAGAACCAGCTGGTACAGTCTGTATAATGCTATTTGCGTGTATGCTTTCAAGGTTGACAGTTTGGTATTGGATAACTGTGATATCCCTGAGGAGACTGTTTCTCCTACTTGCAGGTTCCTTAGTTGTTTGCAGTTCTTTGTGTGGGGTTGAAGCTTTATGATATTTTCCTGTCCATTTTGGCATGCCTATTGTTGTTGTCCTGTTCAGCTTACATTTGGACAGCCATGATGAGACTTCATAGGAATAGCTTCTGACCTTCCTAGG
Organism: Mastomys coucha; assembly: GCF_008632895.1. NCBI lineage: Eukaryota > Metazoa > Chordata > Mammalia > Rodentia > Muridae > Mastomys > Mastomys coucha. The sequence continues at coordinate 30,750,767 of NW_022196914.1, read as the reverse complement.
AGACACAGTCTCACAGCAAACTCCCTGATCCTCTGGCTCTTTAACCTTTCTGACTCCTCTTTTACAATGTTCCCTATGCCTTAGGTGCAGAAGTGTTTTGTAGATCTATCCATTGGGACTGGGCTTCACAATTCTGTAATTAATTGTTTTTTTTTTTTTTGTAATGGTCTTGGTCTGTTGGAAAGAGAGGTTTCCTTGAGGAGGGGGTGAGAACATCATTTATGTGTGGGTATAGGGATAAATATTTAAAAAGTAATTAGGGATTATGCTGGTTTAGTAAAGTGTCAGTTGTAGGTTCTCCTCCAAGACCCATGACTCCTCTAACCCTGGGTGGTTGACTAGGGTTCCAGTCAGGAACCGTTTTCCCCTTGTTGAGCGGGTCTTAAATCCAATTAGAGAGCTGTTGGTTGCCAACAAGGTATGCATGGCTTTACTGCACCGTAGGATTATTGTGCCATGCTGGTGGGTTACTGTGGTTTATAGGCATCATAGCTGGGTAGGATTGTTGGTTGCTTCCCTCCTTTGGAAGCTTGCATGGTGCCTTCTGGTACCACGGAAACTAATCTTCAGAGAAGAGGCCTCCAGATCCACTCTAGCTCAGGGACCACTGGGCCGTGCATCTCAAGTGCTTGGTGCAGCAACAGAAAATTACCTTCAACTTCTGGCAGAAACCAAGGGCAATGGCAGTAGGTTGTATGTTTTGTGAGTCTCTTGGACATTCCTAGTAGCCATGCAATAGAGAGCCTCACATGCCCAGTATTAGGGTTTTGTTAGATGGTCTTTGATGGGAGCACTGTCAGCTCAGATGAGAAAATAGCATTTCAACCATATGTGCATGTTTTTTGGTAGATAGCTAATAGTATGATTCCTTCTCAGGCATCCTTACCGCTATCTTGCCCAAGGAAGGTTAGCTTTTGAGAAGGAGGTTTATCTTTTGTGCCTGCAAATGGCATTTTTGGTTGGTCATTTTGCCCTGATCGAATTTTCCAGCTTCCTTCACTTAAAGGCATAACTCAGCTGAACATAGAATCATCTGCTCTCAGGATAACTAGCTTATTAACTTGATGTACAATGTGGAAGACATGATGTGTGGGATGGGCGGAGAGAAGCGATGGCACGGGGCACTTATTGGTTGCTCAACCTTATAAGCCCAAATTTTCACTTGCTCATTGAAGGCAGCACCATCAGTTATGATAGGTGCTTTGGGTACTTGTGACACATGGGCCGTGCACTGTGTCACCGTCACATTCTTCTGTCAAAGTAACAGCAGACATGATCATTGTCTCCTCATGATGTTCATGTTGTCCATAATGACTGTGACAGATGCCTTGGACTAGCCACTGTCTAGAATTGCCTTGGAACTCTTTTTGAAGTCAAAGACCTTGTTAGTTACATGGAACTCCTGGCTCTGAGAAGGCTCTGAGGGGACAGGTTCTACCACATCATCTTCCTCAGAAAGTGTCTGATTCCACTGTGACACATGCTGTTTTCAGTGCAGGCAATGACAGGAATACAAAGACATTGTCTGAGTTTTAAGATTTGTGTTAGAGGGTATGGAGAGATGGCTCAGTCATTAAGAATGCTTGCTACTCTTTTAGAGGACCCAAGTCTGATTCCCAGCACCCACACTGAGTGCCTGACAATTGGCTGCAACTAAGGGATTGGATACCCTTTTTTGGCCTCTTCAGAGACTTGCACATGCATGGATGCTCATTCACACAGGCATATTCACATACATACATACATGCATACATACATACATACATATAAATAAGTATAATAAAAACAAATACTAAAAAAGACTCTGTTAGAAGCTGAAGCATGCTGATATGACTGAGCACATGACAACCTTAGCCGGATAATGAGTGAGGATGTTTGTTTGAAGATATGGAACTCAGGAGAAGACGAATTTGCTATTGCTTCACTTAAGTGTCTCTTGGCTTAATTTGTTAAATATTTATTAAGCATCTGCTACTTGCCACATGTAATGCCAAACTCTGGAGTTTAAATAACATGCTCTTTGAAAAGTGTTTTTAAAGTGAGAGGGGACATCATTCAATGAGCAGAATGCTTGCCTACCTCACACATAAATTGCTAGGTTTGATTTACATCATTGCCATAAACTGAGTGTGGTGGTCCATACCTGTGATTACAGCAGCTACTGGGGCGAGTACTGGGAGCATTGAGGGTTCAAAGTCTTAGGTACTTATTAAAGTGAAAGCTGGTATGGCTTATGATACCCTGTCTCAAAAACAATGTTCTCAGTGATGAAGTTATTCGAGTGATGGTCAACACCATATTAAGAATAATATGGAAGACATCATGGGGCTGAGGCGATGGCTGGAGAAACCAAGTACCATACAGCACACTGTGACTGAGGCCAGCGTGCTGTGCCTAAAGAGGAAGACAGACAGATGGACAATAGGGACAGGAAGGTTTTCATGAGTTGTTTGGAATACAGATTACAAGGGGGGGGCTCCCCAGAGAAGGTAGCAATAGAAGGTTTAGGAGCCAGAAAGTGGCCTGTTGTTTCAGGTTAAGATCTGTGCTGAGATAGCCAGGAGGGAATACCAGGGTCAAGGTGGGCACTCAGGCATCACTTGTCTGCTTCACGAGGGTGGGCAGCCTTTCTTGTACTAGAGCTTCTATTTATGTTCACTGCTAATTCTTCCTTTCGCTGGAAAAAAATCCTGCTGTAGACATTCAGTGCATTACAAGGATGAGCTGACATTTCTTCTTTGCTACTGTAACAGAGATTTCCTTCTACCCTAAAAGAACGATTTCTGTAATAACCCCTGATTAACGATGACATGTAATTTTCTTGCCATTTCATGCTAGTAGGTCAGAGTAGGAATTTTTATGATGCGGTTTTAAACTTCTAAAAGGTCCTAATCCCCAAATCTCTCCTGTAGAAATACTTGATGTTTAATAATACAATGATAACCAAGATGACTGCTAACATGCAGTCCTCGTTAGGTTAATATCATCAGTTCTGATGCCACTTAGTAAGTGATGTAATTTTGGAAATGACCCAAGGATGGAGGTTGTGTTGCCCTCACCTGTTAGGGAAGCTGATGCTCTGTGAGGTCACTCATTTTCCAAAGTCACAGAACTAAAGATCAGCAGAGATGGAACCTGAACCATGGTGGTGTCCTTTAGAGCCCATGCCTTCCAGAGGGTGAGAAAGTATTAGGAGCCCCGTGTCTCCTTGGCCTATGATTGTAGCTTCTGGACTAGGAATGTGACTATTTGCTTTCATTACTTTGCCAAAAGTTAAAACTAACAGCTAGCTAGTTCTGATGAATGACTAATGAACCCATTTCTCTGTCTACTCCCCTAGCAGAGTAAACAAGTCTTTTCAAAAGGAAATGGAGTGTTTTGAACAAAAACCATCTCAGGGATTAAGCTAAGAAAATAGAGAAAACTAATACCAGGAAGTGATCCGTGTAATCCCGCTGAAACAGTAAAATCAAAACATCAACCAAAATAAGGGAGTAGAAAGTGAGACGTGGTGTGTGTTTGAGAGACCATGGAATGGGCTGAGAACCACGGAATGCTCTGAGAAAGGCGACTATCAATTTTAAGGGTGGGAAAACGCTGATGTAATAGTTCAGGCAGAAGGACTACAGAACGCTGGTTCCGCTGTTATGGCTCTCTGTCACAGCTCACCATCATGGCTCTGCGGAGGGTGGATAAAGCAATGGGAGGAGTATTCCATTATTGTCTCTGCTATCACTGCTATAGGTGTTCACTCCGTTAGCACTTGCAACAGCACTGTGTCTCAGAGAAGCCCAGAAGTCCATGGGAGTAGCAGCAGACTTTCCAGAGAGAAAGCAGACAGAACATCACCAGGCTTGGTGTGGCCCTGAGCAGGGGCTTGGTGTTTCTGTGCTATCAACTCATATTTTTTTCTCTACATTATATTATATTTTGGAGACATGATCTCACTGGGTAGACAGACCCCGCTGTCCTCATACTCACAGAGATCATTTTGCTCCTGGCCCCTGAGTGCTGGCATTGAAGGCTTGTGCCCACTTCTCCCTCATTTTATAGTGTCTGAAGCTCTTTGTCTAGGGTGGAGGCCCCAGGAGATTTCTACCTTCCACCTCAGCAGGACTATTGGTGTCTTACAGCTCAGGGTCTGTTTAGGCCACCATGATGATGAGAGTTGATGGGTGTAGCTTCTCAGACATTTCTAGGAGACACAATCAGACAGCAAATTTTCTGTTCCTCTGGCTCTTACCACTTTTCTGTCTACTCTTCCACCATGAATGGTCCCTGAGCTTTAGGTGCAGTGATATTGTACGTACCTCAGATGTGCTCTAAAGTCATATTCATATAAGTAAATAACATAGAATGAAACAAGCAAGATGCACTTAGGAACACCTTCTCTCCATCCCATACACACACACTTGGACTTGGGGCCATGTATGGGACGGGTTGGCGGAAGAAAATGAGAGAAAAAGATGATGTAATTATATATTAATTTTCAAAAGAAGTATTTTAAAACAAAGATCTGAAAAGAGAAGGAAAACATGTTGATGGTAGAATTATGAAAATGATGGAACCCACGGCTGTAATCTTTACATTCATATTCTTTCAGTGACACTACCCCACCCAGCACCTCACTCAGATGTTGCCTGGGAAGCAACTTTAGAGGCATCCACTCTGAGAAATTCCATTGTGGCTGCCCCCACACTCTGGTTGCCAAAGTAGATCACCAGTGTTTAGTAAATGGATGTGTTAATGCTTAAACAAACCAACTCATTTGTCTCTCAGATTAACTCCGTGGTTACTATATTACCAGCCACATATGCTTTTTTGGTTTTTTTTTTGGCCATGAAAATCAATATTTACTCAGTGTTGTGGGGTTTCTTTATTTATGCTAACTGTGGATAGAGACTGGTAACTAACCATTAGTCACTGACTTCCTTTCAGATACACATTTTAGCAGCCAAAGAATAAAAGAGACAAAAGAGGCTGCAAGAACACAAAGCTCAGCTGAGGAAACGAAATAACATGTATCAGAAACCTGAGAAGACAAAATGTTTGTTCTCCACATGAGGAAGAGATCCTGCTGGGGACAATAGATTACATTCTTTCAGGTGAGACCAAGCCCCTTCTTCTCTTCCTCACAAGACTGGCTGAGTATGAGGTTGGAGCTGTAATACAGACAGGCCTGGACTGGTACAGCCTAGGGGATAGTCTACTTATAACTTGCAGACTTAGTAGGTAGACCTGTATAGGTCGGTAATCAAACCACTTACCCACAGAGCTGCATTAATTTCCTTGTACTACCCAGAAGGCATGTTAGCTACCATTATGGTGGTGGGGTTGGAAAGTAATCAGGCTAGTTGAAGGGAGAGAGTAATGATCAAAGTGGGACCCAGGGTGTGGAGCCATCACAGCAAATGGAGATGAAGGGGGACCGGCCTGTGTGTATCTGTGTCTTGTGTACTCTGTTTTGCTTTACAAGACCATCCTGAGGCTTGGCAAGGGAGAGTGCCAGGACTCGTGTCTGAAGGAAGAGTAGTACTAGGGACCAGAATCATTTGGGGCTTTGTGGGTTAGATATATTAGCTGCTCCCTGTCCTGAGGGATGCTCAGATATGGCTGCTACCACCCAAACTTCTGCAGAAAAAGCCAAAGTGCATGACCAGTCTGTGGCATGCTCCCATCCCCGGGGAGTAAACATTTAAAACAAACCTGACAGAGATGCTCAGGGAGATGAGACAGAAGGTTGGCAACCCAAGCACAATTAGGTCCTCATAAAGAGCATGAAAATGGGAATATTTTATAATAAAAGTAATTAAAAATAAAGGCAGAGCACACAATGACTCTGTAATCATGGCCAGATGAAACCTGGTATTGGGCTGGGTGATTTAGAGCCAAGGCCAGGGCCAAAAGAGAGGTGTGAGCAACATGCATGAAAGACCCTATCATGGAAGAAAAGAAAAGAACGCAGAATGCCGGAAGTCACAATAGCCCAGTATTCCCAAGAAGCCAAGTGACAGACAGCAACAATAATATCACAGAGAATCCAATGCAAGAAGGGGCAATAAACCCAGCCCACACACCCTTACACACATTACCATGGAAATCAGCATCTAGTCAGAAGGATAACCACATCTTCTACAAATAAATTAAAAAAAAAAAAAAAGCAAAGTTGTTCTCAAAATGTCAGTAGTGTGGATGGATGCATAAAGAAAATGGAATAAAATATTCCCATGTTGAATGAAAAGAACCAAGTTGTCATTTAAATTACTGCAATAATACTGTCTAAAATATTTTAGGCATATACAAACTCATACAATATATCTCCATGAGTCAATTATGAAAAATATTTTAGAGGAACCATGTAAGCAAGAATGGAAATAAACCAAGATGAAAGCCACCAAAATAAAGAGAAAAAAGGAGCCGTACAGGAGAAGATTCTCAGTAAAGGGCAACATTGCCTACATAAGCACTGAGTTCAAGGGGCCGTGCACACACTCACATCTGCAGCTGTGTGGAGCAGTGCCTACCAGGGTAGTGGGCAAGACACCTGGCAGAGATGTGTGGCCCTCAGACTTCCCATTATAAAGGAGAAGGTGACTTTGATGGGCTTGGCCATCTTTATGGTGGACAGAGAAAAAAAGCATGGCTTTAGTTATGTAGATACCTAAATAATAAAAAAGGACACACATTTTTTCAAAAAAAAAAAAAAATAGTAGAAGAGAGACTGGAGAAATGGCTTAGGGATTAAGAGCATATTGTTTTCCCAGAGGTCCCAAGTTCAATCCCGAGCAACCACATGGTGATTTATAATCATCTATAATGTAATCTGCTTGCTTCTTCTGGCATGCATGGGTACATGTGGATAGAACACTTACACATAAAACAAACAAACAAACAAATAAAAAAAATAAATATATATGTATACACACACACATATATGTATATAGAAGAGTGCTTTCTGTGTAGAAAAGAGGAGAAGTATAGAAAATAAGGGGGGAAATCCCAAGAGATCTCCCTCCCCCATGAAGAACTTCAGGTAATTAAGGAGCCCTGAAGGTGGGAGGAAGGAGCTCCCAGTTGGTTTCTCAGTACCAAGTGGTCAGCTCTGAGATCACATGCCTACAAGCAATACTAAATGCACAAAGCACGTTGCATTTACATATGTAGGCATGCATGGGTGCATGTAACAAGAACAGATAAAAAGAGGCCATGGTTTTGAGGGGGCACAAGGGGAGGGTAGGGGAGGGGAAAAAGGGAGGAGACGGAAGGGGAAAGATGACATAATGTTTGATTAAAACTAAAATTAGAAAAGACAGATTAAAGATAGAAATTTGAAAACATAAAACCATGAAAATAAACCACAGGACGGGAAGGTGGTCCACTGAGTGGAAGTGCTTGCCTAGTAAGCCTGGTGGCTTGGGTTCAAATCCCCACATCCTCAGAACCCTGGGAGAGCTGGGTGTGTAGCACAGATCAGTAATGTCAGCTTCTTCTCTGGTGAGGTGGGGGTGGAGACAGGAGGATCTCCAGAAGCTCATGAGCTGGCTTATACCCTACACTCTGTCTCAGACAAGGTGACTAGGCAAGGGAGGCCTGAAAATCAAAGATTGTTCTCTGACTTCTATGCGTCTGCATACTCACCTGCAAAAATTCCTGTGCAGTGTGTTTTATTCAAATATGGCACATCCAATGACCAACTTTTGCAAAGAGTGAGGTCTCCTTCCAGTGTTTTTTCACTTGCGAAACAAAGCTCTGGACTCAGATTCATTCTGTGAACCTGAGAACATAATCTTGGAAGCATTAAAGTCAGCCTATTTTTTTGTTCTATCCTATGAAGTTTTCAGAGTGTTTCAGGGCCCCGATGTGTCTGCACCATTGTCATGTAATATAAAACAGCATGTCTCTGTGAGAGTGGAAGGCCTAACAACATGAAAAGGATCCTAGATTGCATCTCAGTTTTCTCTGAGTTCAGCAGGGTTGCTTCCAGGAATCTCCACACCTGGGTTCTGACATAGAGTCACTCCAAGGGTTGACATGTTGCAGGAAATATTTAAAAAGGTCACTCCTCAATCTCTCCTGCCCCACTGGACTATGTTCCCACTCTAGGGCTGGTACTGGCCAACCTTAACACTATGTCCCAGTGGGGTCCTGCTATTGTCTCCCAGCTTTCGAGTTCATCTCACTTACATGCAACGCCCCCCAACACCCTACAACCAGTCATCTAGCACTTAGTTACCTGGTAGAAACATGACTCTTAAGGCTTAATTATCCAATCAGGTTCTATATCAATAAGATCACAATTTACAAGATACCAATGCAATAATTTCAGAGACAAATGATAAAGATAAAACGTATTAACCCAATTATTCTAACCTTGTGGAAACCTTAGCTACTTGTGGCTGTTTAAAACCACGTGGAGTCTAGATCATCTTCCTGTTTGCCTGCCTCCAGGTTGCTTTCTCTCCACCTTCTTCTCACCTCCGACCTGTCTTTCACTCCTAAACTTCTAGCTCCGCCTCTCTAGTCCTGTCCAATCATAGGCCTGTCACTGCCCAATGTGATTGGACAGAGAAAATGGCGCAACATTGACATCTCTGAGGAAGGATGTGCTTGGCCGCGAGGCCTTGTCCCATCTTTAACGATGACCTTTACTCTTGAGCTACTAGATTGTGGTACATGGGGACAGGTCCCACTTGAGGCCACATTGCTTGCTGGGACCTGCTAGGATGGGACATGTAGCAAATGATAACAGAGTTAACTGCTCAGGTTCCCCTGACACCCGGAGCCAAAAAGGTGACTTGCTGACTGGGTTTTTGACACAGTGGCGTATTTTTATGGAAGTATGTGTCGCATGCTTTAATGGGAAACTCGCATTTCTGAAATAAACAATCTTTATTTCCCCTCCTTTGCCTCTTCTCCACCCTTCCTCTGTGTCTTGCTTTCCCTCCTTTCTTCCCCTCTCCCTTTTCTCTCCCTCCTTCATTTGCTCCTTCTTTCCTCACCTCCCTTACTCTTTTCTTCCCTTTCTCCCCATTTTTGTTCTTCTTTAACCATGTGTAAGAAACAAGCTCATGCAAAGCAAGAGGCACCTCAGGTCCTGTTAGCCTACATTTTCTGGAGGATGTTTATTTGTCTACCAAGAAAAGATTTAAAATTGTGGAGCAGGATTTTCCCAGTGGGATTCTGGTGCAACCAGGGGGCACTTTTAGGATAAGGAAGAGGCTGGTCTGTAAGCAGCTCCCTGGCTGGTTGTGGGAAGTGCTTGCATGCGCTTCTGTGTATGCTGCTTGCTGGCCATACAACCTTGTTCAAGTTAGTCACTTTCCCAAACTGAACACGTCTCATCTGTTTAGGGCATCCTCCCCAGAGGTGTCAGGAGGTTTGACAGTACGTAGAAGGTGTTTAGAATAGTGATTATTATTCACCAAGCAATTCATTAATAGAAGCCTTCTTCATTTCTTATTATTGTGACTATGCTTTGTCGATGGATACATCCCATGCTGTGGCAGGGACTAGAGTCCAGAACATAATTCAGCATCCATGCCATTCCCACTGATGGGCATTACTTCTGACTTATTACTTTATTTCTGAGCAATATTTCATAGTGTGAATGTACTGTAGTTTGTCTATTTAGCAGCTGAAAGATATTCAAATTAAGTTTTCTGACTTAAAGCATTGTTGTTCTGAGACAAGATCTCACCGGCAGCCCAGGCTAGCCTGTAACTTAATGTGTAGCCCAGCTGGCTCTTGCTTTCAGGTGTGAGCTCCCATGGTTGGTTAACTTTTTATTTTAACATAAAAAACAGAAAGTTACAGTGTGAGGATCTGTAGGCGGTTCATCATTCCCCTTAAGAATTACATCTTTCATTGTTCTTGAGCAATATCAAGACCAATAACTTCATAACTTCATCCTGGGCTATGGTGCATGGATAGTGCTGAACCACCTGACACAAGCAGATTCCCGCGACTACCACCACAGGGAAGGCAAACGATTTCATTACCCAAAGGTCTGTGTATTTGTTATCTCTTTCTGCTCTGACTAAATGCCAGACAAGAAGCAATAGTGATATCCTAACTCTGGTGCCAATAGGTTTAAATATATATATATATATTTTAGACAAAGTCTTATTAGGTAGCATTGGCTGTCCTGGAACTTACTGTGCAGACTAGTCTGGCCTCAGATTCACAGAGATCTACTTGCCTCTGCCTCCTGAGTGTGGAATTAAGGACATGCATAGCCATGCCCGGTTTCAAGGGTATTTCCCTCAAGTTCTATAGTCTAAACCACTGTAGACACTGCTTAATAGTCTGAAGTCTCTTCTGGGACTCCTTGGGATCTTTTATCTGTGTGTCCCTCTGATTCTGCCTTTTAGAGCCCATGCCATCTCTCTCTTGGGCTGACTTTGCTCTGTGTCTGATGCCTTCCTTGGCAGACATCCCACTGCACCGGCACCTCCAATATCATGGAGTCTTCTCTGCTATTCAGATGTCTCCTCCACGGCTCCGTGTAACTAATGGGTTTTCAGCTTACCCTTATGGGGAGCTGGACTCTGTCACAAACTTCATAGCCTCAGTGGCCTTTTGGAACCTTGACAAAAGCCTCAAGGATCGGGTAATGTTTGCATTTTGCACATCCAAAAGAAATATAATTTGTATGGTGCTGTCAAATTCTGATACAAGCTCCAGATGTAGCTGGGCTCCCTTCCAACAAAGATGTAGACATTTCTGTATGTTTTGGTGGCTGAATCTGGCGAAACATTTTCCCAGGTCATTGTTTTTAAGCAGAGGACGGTCATAGTTCTCAATCTGGTCTCCTCCTAAATGAGTTTACATTTTAAAGATGAAGCTTTTAGAGACATTTGCTGCTCTCTCTTGCTAGAAATGTGAACAAGAGTAGAAACCAGCCACAGCCTGAATTAGCATTCTTCCCTGGAATCCCCCTTGCTAAACAATTTAGGCCAGTACTTTTGAATTGAAGTTCCCAGGACATAGGGAGAATGAGACTGGATTGTCGGAATGTAATAAGGACAGCCCCCAGCTCCCCTCCGTCTGAAACTTTGTGAACAGAGAAGTCATTGTTAGTACTTTTGCCAGCACTACCATCTTCTACACCGATGCCAGAATGGCCCAGTGAGCTATAAACACTTCGGCCTAGGAATCTTTGAGCACACTGATTTCAGACTTTTCCACATTCTTCCTGCACACCAGTTTCAAAGGCCTAGGTGCTAGCTTTTGGTATTAGTTCTCTTTTTCATAGTTGTGACAAAATACTTCGCAATGAGCAATGAAGGGTATATTTATTTTGGCTCACAGTTTTTGTGGTTTGGCAACAGGGGTGTGAGATGGCTGCTCACACAGCATCCTGTCAGGACACAGAGCAGTGGATGCTGATGTTCAAGTTATCTCCTATTTTCTTTTCTTTAGTCTTGAGATCTTGGCCCACGGGATGGCAACATCCAGGGTGGATCTCCCTTTTGCACTTAGGCCTCTTTGGAAACACATCGAGAGACAGCCTAGAAGTAGGTTTCCCAGATGATTTTAAGTTCCCAGTGAATATTAACCATAGTAATTACCCTCCTCCTACTGCATGTAGTAGTCAAGTAGCCATGTAGACTCACTGCTATGTCTCACTGCATGGCCATTTCTGACCTCTGACCTCGGGATTTTGTCTGTACAAGACTACCATTTCAGGAGCACTGAAACCAGAATTATAGGCTGTGACCTCTGGGAATTGCCCTTTAATCAGCATAACACCCATGATTTTTGTGTTGCTCACATGTACTTTGATTCCACCGTAGACAGAGAATATGTATTCCAGTGGTTTCTAGTATTTCTTTCTTTTTTGGTTGTTTGTTTCCTGAGACACAGTAGGTCAAGCTGGCCTGGGATTCACAATTTAGTACAAGTTGACCTCAAACTTGTGGTATCCCTGCCTCAGCCTCCCAAGTGCTGCGGAATTACAGGAAGTGGTACCAAGCCCAGCCTGGATTTAATTCTTTTAGGGAGTTTGTTTAAAGTGCCAGTGTATGGTACATGCATCATGTGTCTTTGAAAATAACTTGTCTTCTGAACCCTTATGTAACAATGGTGAGGACGTAAGCAGTGTAACCACCATAGAGCTTAGAGCAGTTTCTCAAGCTAGAAAGGGAAGTGTGCTTAAGCCATAGACTCCGGGGTATGTATTAAAGGGACTTAAGTCACATTTAACCACATCACAGGGACACCTGAATATCGATGTTCATTGAAGCACTACTCATGAAAGTCAAGGTATACAGCTAGCTTAGAGTACGAGCAACAGGCAGACAGCGAGGAAACATGTATGGATATACAATGGAATTTTATTCACTTGTAAATAAGCAAAATGATGTTGTCTGCAGGAAAATGGCTGGAACTGGAGATCATTGTGTGAAGTGAAACAAGCCAGGAAAAGGGTGGCCATGTTTGTTTACACATGGGATATGGATCCTTATTTCTATGTTTATCTGCATGTGTGTTTTTATGTACATATGCATCTGTCTGTCTATTTATCATTCAGACAAATGTACAGAAGGGAGCTCTTTCTGGGGATGGAGGGGAGTAAAAAAGAGGGAGAGGGGAGATGAGAGGGTCACAGAAGGGTGAATTTGAGTAAAACATAGTAAAAGACATTAATGAAAATGTCTTAATGAAAAACCCATTGCTTTGCACATATGAATGTAGTAACAATGATTATAAATACAAGATGTGTTTTCTGCTTGTCATAGTTAGGGTTTTATTGCTGTGAGCAGACACTATGACCAAGGCAAGCCTTGTAAAGGACAACATTTAACTGGGGCTGGCTTACAAATTTAGAGGTTCAGTCCTTTATCATAAAGGTGGGAGTATGGCAGCATCCAGGCAGGCACGGTTCAGGAGGAGCTGAGAGTTCTACATCTTCAGGAGATGTACTCTAGGAGAATACTGGCATCTAGGCAGCTAGGATGAAGGTCTTAAAGCCTACACCCGCAGTGATACACCTAGTCTAACAGGGCCACATCTCCTAATAGTGCCACTCCCTGGGCCAAGCATATCCAAATCATCACACTGCTGTTCTGGAATGTTCTACCGTGTCCCTTGCATACTGGATAGTGGAGTTGGAAAACTCCAGATCTTTGGTCCATTCCTTGAGGTGTGGAGAGTGAGCAGTAGAAGTCTCCATACAGAACTCTGGGTCTGCCTCTTTCCTCAGTCCTAACAGTTCTAACAGTTCTGTTTCGTCATCGTGAAGTTTTGTTCTGTGAAGTGGACACATGCAGAGTTGCTTTGCTGTCTGTTCCACCATGTCACGATGCTTGTCTCCTTTCTGAGAATTTGCATAGAAAAGTTTCAGTAGTTCATTTGGCTTCCTCTGGTGACACCCTGGCAAGGCTAGCAGTGTAAGTTCCACATGGATTACCACAGATTCCTGGGTAATGTAGGTGAGAAGTGGTACCAACAGCCAGGGATGCATTCCAGCTTCCCCTAGAGATGTAGTTCTACTGGGCTGGGATCTCTCCTTGATGAAACTTCAAACCATTAGTCACAACAAACTCACTGGGTCAGTCTTGCTTTGCTGTGCAGGTCTGGACCCCATAGAGAGCAGTATCCTCAGAGAGTGCTGCACACTGTTGGCAGATCCACTCAGCCAGCTTCTCAGCCAGTATGGCTTCCAGGTCCACAAAGGCTCCAATTGGAAGAGCAGCAGCTGGTGCACCCTGCATAGCTGGGTACTGAGATCATAGCTTTGGAGGGACATGAGCAGTGTTGACTGTATAAGCTAGAATGGCTGTGGGTGTGTCCTGGCCCAGGGCATGTGGCTCTAGGGTCAGGGAACTGCAGATTGGCTTGCGGCACATTGCAGAGGCTGCAGTACCCCTAGAACTGGGCTAGTATTGGTTTTGCTTTCATTTCTTACCATTACGTTTAAATCTATTTATTTAATATATTGACTAATGCTAATTATAATAGATGAGATTACTCCATGAATAATGGAATTCCTGTGAAATGCACATACACACCCCAGAAGCTGGGTTTGAACTCGATCTAGACATAACATTGCTTGGTACCATGTCCTCCATATTAGTACTCGCTTTTGACAGCAGTATCACTCCTGTCCCTGATGACCTTCAGTCATGCCCTGAGAAGTAGCTTATGAGTAATTTAAGATGAGTTTCAGTTAGATAGTGCTTTATAGTTTCTTTATAACCCAACACATAGAAATAAAGACACAGCAGAATGAATAAGACTGTATCCCCATGAGGCTGCAAGTTTCCAGTTAATTATGAATACTTACTGTGAAGTATCTCATGTCTTTGAAAAAAAAGTCAGCACAATGTAGGCTATGAAGTGACTTTCACATTTTCCCTTTATAGCAAATTTAAAAACTCTTGAACGTTCTGCTTTTGTAAGAAACGGTCTTATTTATGAGTATTATAGTATGAGGTTTCTTTTAAAACTTATTTTATACAGGAATGCTTTATACTGTCATCAACACTGATGGACTTTTAGTGAAGATCCATCTATTGAGTACAAAATTGTCACTTTCCATGATGGGCTTAGAATTTATTTATCCTTATTACATAAGATCACCACAAAGTGTTGAAGTATTCTCCCTCATTTTCATTATTGCTGTATCATCAGCTTTTCAGTTCCCAAGGTTCAATGCTTGGGTCAATACAACTGCAGTGTGGGTGTGTGCTTGCACGTATACCTAAGTCTTCAAGAGAATTTATTTTCAGAACAGGTTTATGCTCACAGGGACAGAGAGAACAGAGTACAGAGATCATTCATGAGCATCCCACCCTTTCTGTGTACATTCTTCCCACTGCGGACATTACCTGATCCATACACGCCAGAGCAGTGACAATACCACATTGTCCCATCATTGTCAGGCTAAATCCACAACAGACACTAGACCATTTTATTTGCACGTGTCATGGATTTGTACAAATGTACAAAGCATCACCATTACTGTGTCACACACACTGCGTCTGTCCACTCCAAACCTCCTCTGTCCCAATTCACCCTCCATCCACTTCCCTCATACCTGGTCCCACAGATGTCTGTCTTCGTGAAATCACAGCATTAGAATCATGGTATTCACGATTGCCTTTTTCCATTGGTAATATGAATTAGATTGTCTTTTCATATTTTTAATCTCCTTTATTTCTTTCTCTTGTCTTATTTTTCTGGCTAAGATTTTACAGACCATATTGAGTAAGAATGGCACATAACACCAGCCAGTACACAGGGTATGTGTTAGGACTGGGGAGATGGTTCACTGAGAAAGAGCCCTTGCTCTGCAAATGTGAGGATCTGAGTTCAAATTCCCAGCATCCACAGAACATGCTGAGCACCACTGTCCATGCTGTTAACCCAGACATCGGGAAGTGGAGACAGGTGGCTGACAGCTCAATGACTAGCCAGCCTGTGCTCCCCATAAAAACATCAGCATCACCCACAAGAATGAGGAAACAGTGAACTTCATGTTCAGTGGGAGACCCTGCCTCAAAGAAGTAAGGTAGAGAGTGATAAAGACAGCTGGTGACTTACTGCGACTTCCATCTATGTATTGGCTCATGCATCTATGTACTCATGTGCATGTAACACACACACTCGCTTACACACACAATCACACACAACACTCATTCATACATACACTCATACACAGACACTCATAAAGACACTCACATACATGCACACACTCACATACACATACTCAGACTCAGACACTCAAACACACACTCACATACTCATAACACACTCATACACATTCATATACATACTCACATATACACACTCACATACATACACACACACACTGACACTCACACTCACTCACTCACCCACACACACATATACTTTTGTTAACTTTTAAATAAATTTTAAAAAGTCTAAGTTTTTAAACTATTGGGGATAGAACCTAAGGTCATATGCATTCACTATGCTTCTACACAATTCATTTTTATAAATGTGAATTATTATTTCTTTAGTATATGAGTAACAAAGACCTCTCTTCAAAAGCCACTTCCTTATTTTTACATTATTTCTGTTTGCTTGGGGTCACCTTATTCCTGTTGGCTCTTATGTTAGAAATCATTCTTGGGGTCTGTCCCTCTTGCTTTTATGTGCAGACTGTATGACCGACCATTCCTTCTAAGCTCTCTCCCTTCTGAGCCAGTCCATCTGGTCATGCCCTCCTTTCTGCTGTCAGATAGCCACAGCATACAGTCCACACCAGGAGCTGTCCCTAGCTTACCTTGGATTTCCCTGGCCCTTCCATAAAGCAGCCTTGGTCATGGAGGTTCAGATCCCACCTGTGGCAGGCTGCTTCTTCCTGCCTTCCAAGCTTCGTGCTAGCCACAGCACATTTGGAAGAGGAGTCTGGTCTGTGTGCACTTAACTGAAGACTTGGTCCCTGAAGTTCCAGCTCACACAGCTCTGCCCTATGGTGTCTTCAGACTCAGCCAGCAGCAGACAGCGTAGAACCAGCTCCATAACCCCCTGGAGTGGCTATTCCCTTTCTGGTTCACAAAGATGTTCTCCCTCATTTGTGCCCCCTGTCTTCAAATAACTTGTTTTCAGCCATCCTTCCATACTTGGAGGTAAGGCGGCACTTGAAATCTGAACTCAGAGCAGCACCTGTGCCAGAAATCCATGTGTTCCTTACAGATCTCCAGGGCAAACTCAAACACTATTTGAATGTCCATGCATTACAGGGGAGATGAATCAAAGTGAATGAGAAAGCACGAAATCCCGATGTCATATTAAATCCCCAGTTTTAGAAGGTGTCATGAAGACAGAGTCTTCGTGATCCCTGGCAGGAAGAGGGAAGTCTGGAGGGATTAATATGGGAGAAGTATTCTCAGAAATCCATGGGTCTGGCTTGCTTACCAAGACCTCACATAGATTCAGGGAAACCTATACTGATTCATCTGTGTATTAAGAGGGAATTGTAATGGCTGCAGAGCAACAGCAGGATTAATAACTGGCCATCCAATATGGCTTTATTAATCCATTTGTTCCACTGTTCACTGGCATTGGTACCCAGAAGGGATGAAGATAAAGTAGCTGCAAGGACATTTAAAGGACTTCTGAGATTCCTCCGCCTCTTCCTTTGAGAGAATTTATTAAAGGCTGTGCCTCTATAAAGTGTTCACTCATGTAACGAACACAGATGTGTCTAATGCATGCTGAGCTAGGAGGCTCTGGGGAGCAGGAGGGAGGCTCAGCCACCTTTCTAGGCCATGGGTTTTTGCTGCATCTTACCTGTGCATGCTTGTCTGTTTTTAGATTCAGCCCCATTTCTTATTTATTTATATTAGATATTTTCTTTATTTACATTTCCAATGTTATCCCCTTTCCTTGTTTCTCCTCTGAAACCCCCCTCCTGTCACCCCTGCTCACCAACCCACCCACTCCTGCTTCCTGGTCTTAGCATTCCCCTACATTAGGGCATTGAGCTTTCACAGGACCAAGGGCCTCTCCTCCCATTGATGACCGACAAGGCCATCCTCTATTACATATGTGGCTGGAGTCATGAGTCCCTCCATGTGTACTCTTTGGTTGGTGGTTTAGTCCCTGGGAGCTCTGGGGGTACTGGTTGGTTCATATTGTTGTTCTCCCTATGGGGCTGCAAACCCCTTCAGCTCCTTGGGTCCTTTCTCTAGTTCCTCCATTGGGGACCCTGTGCTCAGTCCAAAGGCTGGCTATGAGGAGATACAGAAACAAAGTGTGGAGCAGAGACTGAAGGAAAGGCTATTCAGAGACTGCCCCACCTGTGGATCCATCTCATATTCAGTCACCAAACTCAGACACTATTATGGATGCCAGCAAGTGCTGGCTGACAGGAGCCTGATACAGCTGTCTGCTGAGAGACTCTGCCAGTGCCTGACAAATACAGAGGCAGATGTTCTTAGACCCATTTCTTGAAATTTTAAATCTCAATAAAAGCTTTGCCCCAGACACACCTAAGGCTTGCTTTTCTATTCTTCTCTTCCCTTGATTTCTTCTTCCTTCTCTTTTGTCTTTTCTTTCTTTTTACTCCCCTTTCCTTCCACCCTTCCCTGCTTCCTTCTTTTCTCTTTCCATCTCTTGCTGCTTTTCCTCTCCTCACCTTCCTCCTCTCCCCTTCTGTTTCTCCCACTCTCTTCATGTTCTTTTTTCTTTCATTTTTCCTTCCCCCTTTCATTCCTGCCTTTTTCTACCCCTTTCTCCATTTCTTTCTTTGATGTAGGATCCCTTCCTATTGATGGTTGTTGCTTCTGTGATGAGACATCTAAGGAATGGCTGCTTGTCTAAATTCAGGCTTCCTGGGTCTAAGGGACTAGAGGAAATATCTCAGCTTCTCCCATCTCATGCCTTAGCTATTAGGCTGGCAAGACACTCTGTATGAAGAAGATAACCCCTGAACACAGAGTTGAGGAGGCAGAGATGGATGGAAGCATGGCTAGCATTCATCATCCAAAAAGAGCTTTCCTTAATCGGCTCCTTGAGATCCAAGGCTTGGCCTGAAATCTTCCTTAACACTTTCTTCCACTGTTAGCTGCAGTTGCAGGAATTGTCAGTGGGTGGGGAGAGAGAGCAGGATTGAAGTAGTGAGATGGTCTGCAAGGGTCTGCCAGTCATTACAGTGTGTCTGCAAGGGTATGCAGTAGTCACAGGTGTGTCTGCAAGGGTCTACAGTAGTCACAGGTGTGTCTGCAAGGGTCTGCCAGTCATCATAGTGTGTCTGCAAGGATCTACAATAGTCACAGGTGTGTCTGCAAGGGTCTACAATAGTCACAGGTGTGTCTGCAATGGTCCAAAGTAGTCACAGTTGTGTCTGCAATGATCTACAGTAGTCACAGGTGTGTCTGCAATGGTCTACAGTAGTCACAGGTGTGTCTGCAATGTTCTACAGTAGTCACAGGTGTGTCTTCAATGTTCTACAGTAGTCACAGGTGTGTCTGCAATGGTCTTTAGCAGTCACAGGTGTGTCTGCAATGGTCTACAGTAGTCACATGTGTGTCTGCAATGGTCTTTAGTAGTCACAGGTGTGTCTGCAATGGTCTACAGTAGTCACAGGTGTGTCTGCCAGGGTCCTCAGTAGTCACAGGTGTGTCTGCAATGGTCTACAGTAGTCACAGGTGTGTCTGCCAGGATCCTCAGTAGTCACAGGTGTGTCTGCAATGGTCTTTAGTAGTCACAGGTGTGTCTGCCAGGGTCCTCAGTAGTCACAGGTGTGTCTGCAATGGTCTTCAGTAGTCACAGATGTGTCTGCAAGGGTCTGCAGCAGTCATAGGCATGTAAGAAGCCATCAGCATCACTGATGAGTAGACTGCAGATGGAGCTAGGGTGTTGGCTTCAGAACATTTGCATCTCTGAACTCCATGGGCTTCTCAAGGACAGCATGTTGACATGTACCTGTTTCTTTGTCAACCCAGTGGTGTAGGGCTGGCAGTTCATAGCACTGTGTACAGATGGGGACATGAAAATATGCAGGGTGAAGATAGCCTGGCCATGATATTAGAGTACACATGAGTGACAGTTACACAGATGGCCTCAGGTCACACAGGGAAAGGGGATCTTCATTCTCAATGATTCTCTATTCAATGGAAAACAAATGGTTTGGGCATCTTTCTTGTAAGATGCCTGTGAGGGTTGATATTGATTGTCAGCTTCCCAGGATCTATAGTCACCATGGAAACAAACCTCTGGGCACCTTTGTGATGGAATTTCTAGACTGAGTTAATTGAAACAGGAAGACTCACCTGAAATGCAGATGGCACTGTTTCCTGATTAGGGGTCCTGGGCGCAGTAAATGGAGAATGCAAACTGACACCATCATTCATCTCTCTCGTTCTTGACCATGAACACAGCTCTGGTTTATGTGTCTGTCTACTACCCAGACACAATCCCTGGCTGTGTGCAGTGATGGCTCAGCTGTCTGTGTCATTACTCAGAGTGGTAGCCTTATGGGTTAGACAGATCAACTCTTTCCCGCAAGCATGGACACATGAAGGAAGACTTCCTGACTTTTATTTTGGGATGACTCTCCATATTTATGCATACTCTGGGCCGCATGGTTGTATGTACTGGGTTCATACAGCCGCTGGCCTCAGATAACCCCCTTCATGATAGCAATATAGCACATTTGTTTTCTCTGTGAATAAATGAGATCTAAAATTACCCAGCATCTGCAATGCTTGAGTTAACACCACCCTCCCTTGTCTTTCCCAGAGCGAAATTAGTTTGCCATTTATGCCTTTTGAAATATCTGTAGACATGCTTTTCCCTGAGAGTAAATCCCCTGCTTGGTAGCATTATGTCCAAGAAGTATTTTATCGTTTTGATAGGTGTGACTGAATTCAATCCAGCTTAGCTGGGTACTGTGGAGCACTTGGCTTTGAAGCCGAGGCACAAACAATACGTACAGTCCCGGGTTGTGTTAGGGCTTTTCCAGGACCCTGCTTTAGCCACCTGCCTGCACAAACCCTATCTATCACCTTTGGCCATGGAATCAATAAATTCTTAAACCTCTTGGTGTAACGGGAAGTCACCGGGTAAAATGTGGTGTGCTGTTTACAGTCTCAGGCTCAGGTCTTTGCTTATACACTTTTGTTGAATTTCTATGAAACAGGTAAAAGTTTCCCTACCCCTAAATTTAACTAACTTTATGGAGCTTTCTAATATACATTACTATAGAGCAACAGTTTAAAACATATTGAAAAAAACTGATATTTTTGTTCAAATACCTATGTGACACAGAAGCATTGGTAACAGCGTCACTAAGCCTGTGAGTGTCCCTTCCTGGGCATTTGACTGGCAGGTCAGATAATCACACAAATATATGTGTATATATATATATATATATATATATGTATATGTATATATGTGTGCAAATTATATTTATACACATATATATAATTTCAGTCAAATTTCCTCTCCCTTTAATTTTTTATTTTTTTATTATTATTTAATTTTTCATTTTTATTGGTTATTTTATTTATTTACATTTCAAATGTTATTCCCCTTCCCAGTTTCCTCCCCACAAACCCCTATGCCCTCCTCCCTCCCCCTGACTCTATGAGGGTGCTCCCCCACCTGCCCACCCATTACTGCCTCAGTGCCCTAGCATTCCCCTACCCTGGGTCATCGAGAATCAAAACAACCCTGAGATTCCACCTTATACTAGTCAGAATGACTAAGATCAAAAACTCAGGTGATAGTAGATGCTGGATGTGGAGAAAGAGGAACACGCCTCCATTGCTGGTGGGATTGCAAGCTGGTACAACCACTCTGGAAATCAGTCTGACGGTTCCTGAGAAAATTGGAAATAATGCTACCTGAGTACCCAGCTATATCACTCCTGGGTATATACCCAAAAGATGCTCCAACATATTAACGAGCATACATGCTCCACTATGTTCATAGCAGCCTTACTTATAATAGCCAAATCTTTAACTTTTGATTAGTATTTATAGTACACACATTAGGAGAGTTCAGACTGGTAGGCTGATCTTTCCCTGGCCTATTTTTTTTTTCTATAATTTGCAGCCTGAGAGCTCCTCTGAGCTTCCTTCCAGGTCCTCACCAGACTGTGACAGGATATTGGGAAATAGTCTATGGAATGCCAGAATTTGTAATTCTAAAGTTGACTGTATCCTGTAGCCTATTATGGACTCTAAGTCTTTCCTAATGATCCTTTTTACAAGTGGAACAAAACTTTTCCTCAACACCTGTGTAAACTGGATTCATTTACATTCTTGTCTGATAGAACACTTTGCAGTAATGTCTAAGGATATTGACTACTACAGGCTGAGTGGCTTTGTTTTCCATTAATCCCAAGATATTGACTCTAGAGACCTTTTTTCTGGGACTCTCTCTTCCATACTCCGAGGAAGCCCAGAAACTTTCATGGAGAGGCTCATGTGGAAAACATTGAGGTTTCTGACTGGCGGACACCTGATGAGTACTTGTCACATGGCACACTGCAGTTACTCCATGGGTACAAGTGATCTGCGAGCTCACTTGAACTATTTGACTCTTGGTGACGGCAACCTGGTAGAATACTTCTTCAATTCATTGACTCTCAGCATAAGCACCCACAAGAGAGTGAGTGGCTAGGATCCTAAGGTTGAGTTCTGTCTTTGGACTTGAGCTCTACCCACTGAGCTGTGTAACTCGTCAGCTGCAGGGAGAAGAAATGTTGGTTTCAGGTTAATCAGTCCTTGAGTTACTGTGTAGAGAGCTCCGTTCTCGGGAGATCATATCACGGTGCAAGAAATAAAATACAATCCAGATAAGAGGTGCAAAGTAGGAATGAGGCCTGGAGTAGTCAAGAGAGTTTTCGAAGTTACAGTGGATGTCAAGGGCAGAACCATGTGTTGGCTTTTGGAGGGGCCTGTGAGCCCCAGCTTTGGCTCTTAGCAACTGCTGACCAGAAGGAGTTCAGAAACAGGAAATGGTGCTTAGTGCATCTGAAGGATGAGAGGGTGTCAAGTCCTTGTGTTCAGAGTCTACTGTGTTTGATTAGAGAAGACAGCTGAGGGTTGTGGGCTGAGGCTCAGACAGCCACAGTGATGTCTGGTTTGTTTTAGTTATGAAAACCCCCAGGGTTGTGGGCTCTGTCTGTCCCATGGTCCTCTTTGTCCAGTCAATGGATGTAGAAAGAGGTAGGAGACAGATATGCACTCTACCTCGGGCAGAAAGAAGTACCCACTCTTTCTCCCTCTTTGATTTGATAAAGGCCTATGACCTGGCTGACAATCTCTATTCCACAAGACATTTTGTATGTAGGTTGGGAACTTCATTTAAAGAGTCCTTCCTTCCTTCCTTCCATCCTTCCTTCCTTCCTTCCTTCCTTCCATCCTTCCTTCCTTCCTTCCTTCCTTCCTTCCTTCCTTCCTTCCTTCCTTTCCTTTTCTCTCTCTCTCTCTCTTTCTTTCTTTCTTTCTTTCTTTCTTTCTTTCTTTCTTTCTTTCTTTCTTTCTTTCTTTCTTTCTTCCCTTCTTCCTTTCTCTCTGTTTTTCTTTCTTTCTTTTTGAGACAGGGTTTCTCTGTGTAACAGCCTTGGCTTTCCTGGACTCAATTTGTAGACCAGGCCGGCCTTTAATTCACAGAGATCTGACTGCCTCTGCCTCCTGAGTCCTAAGCCCGGCTACCACCATGCCTGGCTAGAGACTCATTTCTAGGCCTTCTTCCTTTCTATTGTTCATCATTGGTCGCCACTAATGAAGCAGATTGTTCTACATACATACACATGTAAGGAACACTAAATAGACTCAGGAGAATACATACATATATATGTATAGTGTATGTGTGTATGTGGGATGATAACTTGGGATTAGGTAACTTATCAGAGGGGTTGTCCCTGGAGAAGACTGAGTCTCCCTCTCTCAACAGACAGTAATTGCTAGCTCGTAATGTAGAAGTTAGGTCTCCTGTATTTCCCTCTTCTCTGTGGATATGTCAAATGGTTCAGTTTTTATTTAGACAACCATATTTTTGAGATTTCATGGGTGCAGCTTCCCCCATGATATAAATGTAGAAGACACTATCTTGAAGCAGGTGTCCTGGTCCTCTGGTTCTGACAATTTTTTTGTTACCTCTTCTTCAAAGTTTTGTGAGTCTTTGGTGTAGGGGTTGCATTGTAGATGTAGTGACAGGAGCTGGGCACCACAGTAAGCATTCTTTCCTCTTTGAACAGTTGTACATTTCTATAACAGTTTCTGTTTGTACAAAAAGAAGCTTCCTTGATGATCTGTGAGAGCTACACTTACCTGTGAGTATAAGGGTAAGTATCAGAATGTATCAGAACACATTTAGAGATAATACTGGTTTAGGAAAGGATTAGTATAGATTCTCCACTAAGATTCATGACCTTTCCAGTTACAGATAGTTGGATAGGTTTTTAGTACTAGGCTTGAATTCCCTCCTACTAAGTAGAAGGTTGGTTGCTCCTAAAATATATGTGCCACTACTACATCTTTGGGGATATTTTGCTATGCTGGTTGTTGTGGTTCATAGGCTCTATAGCTGGATAGAGCTATTGATTGCTTTTCTTTCTTAGCAGTTTGAATAATGCCTTTGGATATTAATGAGCTAGCAGATGTGGAAGAAGCTTCCAGGTCAGTTGCCGCTCTACTCTGCCAATTCTTGTGTCTAAAGTGTCTGAGATATTCAGCAATAGGGTTTTCCTTCAAGTTCATGGAGGCAACAAAGACAATGACAATAACCTATATTGTTTTAGGAGTCTATTTAATTCACCTGATTGACAACTTGAAGAGAGGTTTCCTATGCCTGTGGCTAAGATTTAAGACTTAGACAGCTGCATGATATCCAGGGAGTAGAGAGGGAATTTTGTGGGTACAGGGTGCTGTGTTATTTCTGTCCAGGGACTCAAGGCATTTTGGTGCATGGAGCCATTACCATTTGGGTTAGTGAAATGAATGATCGGGACAGATTTCATAGTAGCCATCACTCAAAAACTTCTTGACTTTCTTGGAATCATCTAGGAGTTTGATTAATATTTCTGCTTTAATATTTCCATTGGTTCTTTTCCCCTGCCAGAAGGAAGAGCATTCCCACATAAAGTCACCTTGGAAGCTAGTGAAATGTTTATGGAAGAATAGTGTGAAAAAAAATAATGTGAGTGCCTTCACATTAAATTATTTCATACTGAACCTTAAAGAGACTCCTCACCTCCCTGCTCTAAGAATGACTGAGAGGCTGGACCAGTGAACCAGAAATGTGGACATCTAGAATTCAGCTCCTGTGTCACATTCTCATTGGCTGATGTCATTGAAGCATATGGCCCACAGGGGCTGAGAAGACAGATCTGCCCCATGCATTCATCTGTCCCCACTACATGTAGTTCAATGGCTCTT
Organism: Mastomys coucha; assembly: GCF_008632895.1. Taxonomy (NCBI): domain Eukaryota; kingdom Metazoa; phylum Chordata; class Mammalia; order Rodentia; family Muridae; genus Mastomys; species Mastomys coucha. The sequence goes on along the minus strand of NW_022196914.1, from coordinate 30,725,904 downwards.
TGGTTCTAGTCGTTGTGGCTGGAGTAGAGTCTCTTTCTCACAGACTATGACACTTTTAGGGTTGATCATCACCGGGGATTGGGTAATCTATTAGGGGGCTTGTCTGGGAAGATTGATTCTCCCTTTTTTAGTAGTCATTAATTATTGCTCTTCATCGAGGGGTGGGGCCTTGTGAGATTTCTCTCACCTACCTTGGCTTGTCAGCTGGTGTCATTGTATAGCTCTCTTTAGGTGATCTTATTATTAAGATTTTATGGGTGCTGCTCAGTGTCATATACAGAAAACATAAACAGATACCCTAGTCTTCTGGCTCTTACAATCTCTCCACCCTCCTATCACTTTTTCAATGGTCCCTGAACCTTAGGTAGGTTGGATTGTAGATGCATCAGTTGGGACTGGGCTCCCTACAAACACTTGTTTTCTACATTAAAAACCAGTTGTGCATTTCTAAGATGGTCTCCATGTGCTGCAATAAGAGGCTGGTTTTTTGTTTTTTTTTTTTTTTTTTTTTTTTTTTTTTTTTTTTTTTTTTTTTTTTTGTTTTTTTTTTTTGTTTTTTAATGTTAGAATAGGAATGCTGAATGGACTTGGGAATTGTAGTGGTTTTGGAAACTGGCAGTAATAAATTCTCTTCTAGGTTCCATGGGCTCCCGAGCTATGGGCACTTGGTTAGGTTTACAGTTCCTGGCCTGAATTCCCTACTATTAAGTGGGTCTTAAGTCCAGTATGATGGTTTCTCATTTTTCTGGAGATATGATTGCATTGTTTTCTTCTTAGGTACATCATGATTCGTAGGCTTTGTGGCTGGTTCTGGCTGGGTACTTTTTTCCTTTGGAAGCTTACATAGCACCTCCCAATGCTATGAGAGTCATTCCTGAGGGAAGAGACTTGCAGGCCTGTTCTGGATAGATTTTATGCGACACCTGATTTTTTTTTTTTGTTTTTTTTTTGTTTTTTTGAGACAGGGTTTCTCTGTGTAGCCCTGGATGTCCTAGAACTCACTCTGTAGACCAGGCTGGCCTTGAACTCAGAAATCTGCCTGCCTCTGCCTCCCAAGTGCTGGGATCAAAGGCGTGCACCACCACTGCCCAACTCCAAGGAATTTTAAATTTGGTGATATAACAGAAATAATATCATTATGTTTTCAGTCTCAAATAGTATCTCAAGACATATAACATGTTCAATATTAACTCCAGAAGTCAGCAAAGGCAGAGAGCAGTTCTGGTTGCAGATCCTCCTCCAGGAACCATAGTCTCGGGCTCATATAGAATAGTACAGTATAGCTCCTACACACTTTACTATGAATTCATTATCTTAGGTCCAATTGGATGTCTTTATCTTCATTGTGGAAGCCATGTCAAGTACACTGGGTCCATGTCAATACAGTGGGTTCCCAGAACATGGCTAACTGTCTTACCTAGAATGCAGGCTCAGGAGATCCTGGTTGTTGAAGTTTAGGAAAGTACCCAGAACTGATATTTCTTTGTTTTCAAATATATTTGTGAACAACATGATTGAATCCCCCAGGAGACCTGAAGAATCTTATAATTTTAAAATAAAGAGATATTTGAAACTGGAGAAACTCAAAATAAAGTCTCCAGGAATTTGAAACCTAGGAAGGCAAATAATGTTAAGTTCCCAGTGCACTGGACAAGCAGGCTCGGAATTATCAGTCTTCTGCACAGAGGAGATAAGAGTAAGATTCATAACTGTGAGTTTTTTTTTTAAAGAAAATCTCAATGTTTATAGACAAAACTTCTGATACTGACAAAGCAAGGTTTTCCCACCTGCTGTGGCTGGAATGAAGGTTAAGAGAACTCTCCAGATAGTGTGTTTCAGATAATTAATGTCTTATAAAACTGGTCCCTTGAGGAAGGTTCAGACTGGAGCCATTGTCTTTGTGAAGACATTTCATCATGAAAGTTGGTCATTGAGAGAAAATTGCTACTGCTTCCCTATGCTAGGTAGTTCATTTGAATGCCCAAGGGACACCAGGCCACATGGATGGATTTTTACTGAGGCCTTCATGACAGGCTGCCTTTCCAGACCCAGGCAGGCCCATGTTTACAGTCACAATGATCCCACTGAGCCCAGGTCACCAGACAGTGAACTCCGTCATCCATCACCACCAGCATCTGCCAAGGAGAAGTCCAAATTCAGTTACTAAATTAAGTTGCATTGTCACAAAACAATTCATATTTATCTAAACAGCACAGGGTGAGTTATCTAAAAGCCCACACACCAAGTGAGTCATACTGCCTCCCAGAATGTGATAAATGGGTCTTTGTAGGCTCAAGAAAACAAAACAACATTAAAGAAACAAACCCTTTCACTTCAGGCTTCAAATAGAATACAAATGTCTTTAAAATTTTTATGAACATAAAAGGTATAAATTAAGAGATTTGGCATATTAGTGTTATGCTTGAACTAACAGAAGATAAAGACATTAATTAATTATACATGACTTTTACTTAAACAGGTGAGAATGGCTTTTGCTTAATTTTGAACCTATCAAGGTTATCAAGGAATGATGCATAGTTTATACAGAAACAATGATGGGCCTGTGGCCAGGTTGCTGTCATGGTGTCTAGAGTGAAAGGCTGGAGAGATTGAGGCCCCAGCACAACAACCATTTCTTCTGATACTTCCTTGATGTGTGATTTTCTTTCTGTTAACTGGACATGTCAACAGATCTTCTTCCTAAGACTCAAAACCATTGTACATTGGATACTTTTTAAACAGTGCTGTATGAGGCTACATCTCTGGATATGAGTCCTAGGAATCACCCATCTGTCATTTATCTTTCCCTGTGCCCTGATTTAGCCCAGTGATCGACAGACCCACTTGGTGGTCCTGTGGCAAACTTTAAACCACAGGTGCTCAGTTTCATACCTACACATCGGTTTAACACCACAAAAGACATCAGGATCCTTTGCCAGCCATAGAAGGTTCAAGAGAAAGACCAGATGGGAAGGAGGCAAGGCTCCCTCCTCTTTTCCCAAACAGAGCATGTTAAGATGGCAGTCTTCCCATAGAAAGAGCTCATCATGACATAGCTTTTTGCTTTCTCCAGTTCTTGTGTATGCCTTAGCACACCTTTTGCACAGATGGCAGCACCTTAGAGGTCTAGAATATGGTTTGTAGATGCTTTCTTTGTGTTCCTAGACACATCTGGAGCCACGGTTCCATCTCGTGAGGCACTTCTTCCAAGCTTTCTGGTACATAAACACAATGGACTACACTTTTCATGCATAATGAAGAAAAAAACATATTTTCAGAAAAATAAATGAAAATTGAGATTGCCAACTTAAGTGAAATAAGACATAAAGACAACATACGCTTCCTCCCTTGTGTGGCCTTACAACTATTGTGAATTCAGTTGTGAGGCAACTGCCACCCTGGATCTGGAAAACCCTGTTTCTTTGTAGCCATATACTGTCTCACGCTCTTACACGTTTTTCATGCTGTCTTCTGCAATGATCTCTGAGCCTTGTGAGGAAGGGTGTGATGTAGATGTCACATTTAGGGTTGAGTATTCTGCAGTCTTATTCTCTGCATCATGACCAGCTGTGGGTCTCAATGTGAATTTTCTTCCAGTGCAAATAGAAGCTCTTCTAATAAGGAATGTGAGATATAGCGGCCTATGGGTATAATGATACATCATTAGGAGTTGGTTTAATACTCTGCCTGCTTAGTAAAAACAATAGTAGTAGGTTCTTCCCAAGGGCCTGGCATGTCTAGCCTCAGGTTATTGGTTTGATTATGGTGCCAGGCATGAGCTTCAACCTGTGCAGTAGGAGTTAAATCTAACCAGAAAGTGATTGTTTACTCATGTGCCATTCATACCACTATTACACTGGTGGGCATGTCTTTCCGGTCTGATCATTATGGTAGCTCACGGTGTTCATAGCTGAGTAAGATGGATGATGACTCCTCACCATCTGTAGGGTGCATGGCATCTTTTAGCACCGTGAAAGCTAGCAATTAGAGTTGAAGCTTCCAGGAGAGTACATCAACAAAGTGGTAAACATCTCCTTTTGGCTACAGTTGGAACTCATTAGAAATAAATGGTAAATGCAGAGAGGATGCTCCGTCACCATGTGTCTCAGTTATATGTCTCATCGAGATCTGGGCACAGGCTTTGATGTACTCACTGATGTGATTTATATAATGGCCATTTGTTCATTGATTTGATACACCCTGACCAAAAAAATGGTGCTAGATAGTTGAATCTCTACTGAAAACAAGACCAGGTTGGCATACACATACCACAGGCATCAGGTGTTGTTACACTCATGAGTGAATATCTGTGATGGCTGTCACATAGCTGAGAAGGAAAGTTGTCTGTTGTGTCACAGGGGTTCTAGCCAGAACCCTTTTTATCCCTCAGCGTTCTCATCATAACAAATAGAGCTTGGACGTTTTGGCTCATGAACTTTCCAATAGTTCTTTAATGATTCATCTGTTGTCATTTAACATGATTTTAATTGCCATATTGGTGCTGTGAGAAGAGCTGGCCAAGACTGTCCTCATCATGCATATTGTTTTTTAGTCAGGATTCTTCAGTCATGTGCATATTAAGGCAATTTCTCAATACTTTAAATAAACATTTCAATAAGATGGTAGGGCATGGTTCAATCACCAGTTATATGATATGTGAATTATATAACAAAATTATATCAGTAAATATAAATATAATATATGTGGTCTGGAACACATTACTATAGGCTCGCCTCTCAGATCACAGTTTAAGGTGAGAGGAAGGGAGATGGTGGTGGAGAGACTTTTAGCTTCACTTTCTGCCAGCTGTTATTAGTGCTACTTACAGAGAACTAGACCTTGAATGATTACCTAACATCAAACAATTATCAGTGACAATTAGGATAATGTCATTTTAATTTAATATTATTTATATAATTCTTATCCCATTCGTGTATTTTTAAATTTTTATGTTCACTGGTGTTCTGCCTGTATGTATGTTTGTGGAAGAGTGTCAGAAGCCCTGGAAATACAATTATATGCATGTGTGAGCTGCCATTAGGATGCTCGGAATTGAACCCAGGTCTTCCAGAAGAGTGCCCAGTGCTCTTAACTGCTAAGCCATCTCTCCAGCTCCCATCCATGTATTTTATTTAAAAATATTGCAAAAGTGAAATGATCAATACTTTGCTTGAATTTAATAGCCAGACTTAGAATCCTTCAGTTGTTCTTTATTATGTATGTTTTTCTTCCTCATAGACCATTCTGGGCTAGTCATGACTGCAGGAAGTTGCTTACGTAGGAATGGATGGAGCTGGTCTCCTCTTTCCTCTGTGCTCCTTTTTTCCTAAGATGACATAGAGATAAGATGGTTTTATTTATTTATTTTTTGAGTCTATGTTTGCTTACACAAAAAGCTCTAAATCTTTCATAGGGCTTACCTTAATACTTAGTAGAATGTTCCTCCCTTCTCCTTAAAGATGCAGAATCTCTGGCTGTTCTCAGTAGGAACATGAACTTATCATGAACACAAAATGAGGGATGTTGTTAACCTACAACATAGTAAGAATTAGGACCTGGTACAAAAACTGGAAAGGGAAGCAGATGGTGATAATGATGCTGCATGCCTGAGAAGATCAAATGAAAACTATCAAGAAACAAACCGTCAACTCTGTGTGATGAGCTCAGTAAAGTTATAGACCTGTGTAATATAGTTTCCCTTCCAACCCAGCCCAGATATCCGTGGCTTTATTATAATTTATGTTCTCTCTCTCTCTCTCTCTCTCTCTCTCTCTTTCTCTCTCTCTTTCTCCCCCTCTCTTCCCTCCCTCCCTCCCTTTCCCTCTCCCTCTTCCTCCCTCCCTCCTCCCTGTGTGTGTGTGTGTGTGTGTGTGTGTGTGTGTGTGTGTGTCTTCCTCCATCATGTTTTGTGACAAGGTCTCCCACACTGAACCTGGAGCTTGTTGAGTGGCCAACAAACCAAAGGGATCTTCCTGTCTCTGCTTCTTCGGTGCTAGAATTGTGAACCACATCTCTGAAACCCGATTTTTACATGGGTGTTAGGGATCATCTTATGCTTACCATGGCAAGCACTTTGCTGACAGAACCATCTAACCAACCTCTTATAAGAGAAGCCTTGGTTGGGCACCTTGGAGCACTTGTTTTCCATACTGCCTTCTATCTGCAATACTGACCAGGGTCATATGGGTACTGTTTTCCCATCTACTTAAGGCCAAGAGAAGACCCATGCTGGATGTATAAGATACTAAATACTGATTTGTTATGATATCTTTATCTTTCAATGGACTCGTGATTAATTTGTCTGTTCTAGAACTCAGAGGATCAAAAGACTGTATAAAGAAGAGAAACTTGTGTAATGAGATAAATAGTTGGTTAAATTATTTAAATAAGGGTTTATGAAGTTACAGAAATTAAAGGGAAAGGCAAGTGGGTCAGCTGTAGGAAGTTCTGTCAAGAGACCAAGTAAAATAAGATGGGTTTGACAGGCAGCTGAAGTGACAGGAAGGTCCTGGTGACCTTGCTGTGTGCATGTCAGTGTAGTCATGTGATGGGCAGAGAAGAGCCATACGATGGATGGAAGGGATGGTGAGGATCAGATGCTCTGAGAGAGCAGTGAAAGAGAGAGAAGGCTGGGCAGATGAGGGCTCAGTGAAGGGCCCACTTAACATAGGAGGATGCTTATAGACAGAAAGCAGCAGAGGAAAGAAAGTAATGTGCTGTCAAAAGCATGTGATGTACCAGGTCTGACATGAGTGAGCAAAGGAGGGACACTTAAAGTGTTTAATGTCTGAAACAGACACTCATGATTGTCACAGAAGCCACAGAAAAACTGAAAGCAATAGATCCCCAAGTAACCAGAGTTAACCACTCATGAATTTTTTATTTTAATAATTTACTGGTTCCACTCTGCTCTGTTTAGTACAGTTCCACATTTGGTTTTTAATATAGAGCAGGGAATGTACTCTTCATTAATCTTGTAGTGTCTTCTTAATTATTTATGTTTATGTATTTTTCAGAAGGACTTTGAGCCCCTTCTGCCAAGTAATAAAACATACTGTTGAGATTTGACTGGGTTTGAAGACATCAGTAAGTTTCTTCTCAGCCATCCTTTGCTTGCTACCAGGTTTCAAACTTTTGTGTTATTTTTATTTTCCTCTTACTGGTTTTTCCCCTACAAAGACTTCCCACATCACTTGCTAAGCTAGTCTTGGAGGGTTTTGTTGTTGTGGAATGTTTTCACTTAGCTGAATATCAGGATGTAGTTTTGAACCAGGTTTATAACCACTAACAGTAGGTCAGGGGATGGATGTCAAGGGAATTTCCCCAAAGGATGGCTCACCTCCTGAAAGCTGTGCAAAGTTTCACTCATTTGTATGATTCTCCCAATCTTTGTTTAAATAGTCATCATCTTGCTGGTGACAGATTTGATGTTCCGTGTGTCAGTCTGCACCTGCACTTCATACAACATAAAGGTGGGCAACTATCTTCACATAGCCCAAATATCTTTCCCTCACTTGTCTTTAGTCAAGACTCATGGTCCACCTGCCTCCTTAAATCTTCCTCAAATTAATTTCTCAGGCTCTCATCATGTAAATTTTGAAGTTACTGCTCTGTGCACTATAAACACCCTTTCTTTCTTTGCTACAGAGCACATGCTTGCTTTGCTGTTTGGCATATGTTCATTTTTTTTAACAACTTGCTTCTGAAGAACATATCTTGATGGGTGGCAAAAGTGAATGAGACCAGCTGTGAGTCTCTTTGTCTTCTTCCAGTGTGAGAGCAGATATTTCAGCACTGTCAAGGGTGAGACACAATAGAGCCAGTGCATTTCTGGGAGGTATGTAGAAGTCTTCAGCTTGCTCCAACTCTGATCCGGGTCCCTGCTTTTCTGCTACTGTGGGAGTGCCAATCCTGCCATGGCTGACCTAGGGGGTGTGTGGTTTATGAACAGGCAAGCATGGTATAGTCAGTGCATGTCTATGGTTTTCCACAGCCACTTCCAAAGAATGAAATCCCTGACAGAGATTAACTCAAAACAAACAAAACAAATCACAAGGAGTTTTTAAATGCACTTACTTTTCTTATTTCCCAGTGAATAATTCAAGGCCTCTCAGATCCCAAAGCATCATCAAACATTAAAATATCATGCCAGAGAATTTGGAAATCATCTGTGGTGGAGCTGCTGTGTGTGCTCTGGGATGTTGAAATCCAAGGCCATTTCCTGAGACATGATTCTGGTGATGGCATTGGACAGGGTGGAACAGTAGGGCCTGCTGGACCTGGATCTGACCACAGTGCAGCCTCAAAGGAGTGCATGCTCACATCTGTCCTGTGGGACAATAGTGATATACAGACCGTGCAGCAGGAGGGGATTATGGGCACCTAGGCCCATGTTTTTGGCCATAAGTCACTTATTTGTTCCCACAGAACCAGCTCAGGCATTGTTGCCACCCTCATCTGTTGTGTAGTGATGGCAAGCTTCTGTGCACTGTCATGTTCATGGCCTGTGGGACAGGTGCCTCCAAAGGAGATCTGGTGTTCTTAAGTACTGCAAAAACCCTCTGGGCCTATATTATAGTTTATGTTTTCTCTCTTGTTAATGAAATAGAAAAAAAGTCATTTTCACAAATTAGTATCAAATATTGAGTTGGATATGATAAACAAATGATTACTTTGATTGCAAGCTTAAAAATATAAATCTTTTTCTAGTAATTTTTATTTAAGTGATTAATTAATTTAGCTTTGAAATAATGTCATGTGAAGTAGTCCTGGCTAACCTAGTAATCACGAAATTGCTCAGACCAGCTTTGAATTCATGTCAACCCTCCTGCCTCAGCTTCCTCAAAGCTCAAATACACATTCTTAACTGACTCACCTTATGTCAATGCCTTAGCAATTTGGTATTCTTAACTGCACAAGCAGAATTGCTTGATGATTAGCTTTAGGCAAAGCAGACCCTGCATCCTTAGATTATCAGCTTTTGAGAACTGTAGTATAGATTTTTGGACATATGCTTTAATTTTAAAAAAATGACATCACCTTATTGTAATGAATCTATAAATACAAGTAGTTCACGAGATGGAGGTAGCCACTCAAACGCTCACCCATCCCCGAACTCCATGATTCTCAGTGAACTTTCAAGCCATGAGCATGGCCAGTCTGAAGCCACAGAGCTTCACTTAAGGACTTACCCTTGAACAGTCAACTACATTTTACATATTTATGCACCACAATTAAAAAAGAAATAGAGTTGCAGCCAGAAAAGGCAGTTAGCTTTACATCTTCTCACACCTCACACGTCCTTCTTTTGTGTTAAGTTGTTATACGAATGAATGCTCAGCCTTGTGATACAGATGCAAGCATTAGAGAAACAGTCCTCAGGTGACCTTCGTGGATATCATATTAGACCTCCCTCAAAATTGCCAAGCATACCTTTACCATTGTCTTTGCAAAAGATACCTGGACTGGAGCAGAGCAAAGCTTCATTCCATCGAGGGAGCACTTTTCTGAGGAAGGGGAATCAAAGAGGCAAGGTTTCATCTTTGAGAATCTTTGCTTGGCGAAGCGTGCTCACTCTGCAGTCAGTGTGAATGCAGCCGCTCAGCACACAATGTGTGTGTGCCCTGAGATGTGCCATATCTGGTAGTGTGGCCTCCCACACTTTCAGAAGTATCTTATACTTCCCATGAAAAGAAATGGAAATTTGATGATGCTAAGACTCAGGCCCAAAAGGAGGCCAAGATGAGAGATGGATCTCTGTTTGCTGATTAGAGTCCAGCTCCTGCTCGGTCCTCCTCTTATCTCTCTTCACCAGCAACCCAGCAAAGTCAATGCTAACATTGATAGCCTCACTTCACAGACACAGGAGTCCAGTCCTTCTGAGGGCAGGAGACACACCTCAGGGTATTAGGTACTTTCTTGCTCTGTGAGGAAATATCTGACCAGAACAACTTATGGGAGGAAGGGTTTATTTTGTCTGACAGTTTGAAGGTGTAGCTAGTCCACCACATGAGGAAGTTACGGTGTTGGGAGCTGCTGACATTGCATCCCCACTTGGGACTTGGGAGAGGAGGAATGCTGGGTCTCAGCTCTTGCATCCTCTTTCTTCAATCCAGGACCTCAGCCCATGGAATGATTCAGTCTACATTTAGGGTGGATCTTACTGTCTCAATTAGCCTAGTCTAAAAACTCCCTGTCAGGCGTTCCTAGAGGTTCGTCTGCTAGGTGATTCTAGATACTGTTACACTAACAATATTTGCCACCATAAATGTTAAGTGTCAAGGATTTGGGCTTCTTTTTGGGGGATTCCAAGATGAATCCCATGTGTTAGCCCAGTAGCCATGGTGGGATGGCACAGTAGCCTTTAACCTTCCTCATTGTTTGAGAGTGGGTGACATCTCAACCATGATTACAGGTTAACCTGGTTAACCTTGTTAACAAGTTAATTTTCATCTTTTTGACTACATTCATTGCCATTCCATACTGTGAAAGTGGGAGACAATTTTAGAGATGCCTGGATGGTGAGTGCCTCCATTCTGGTGTATTGTTAAAATTCATACTTGTTCTCCTTTGTATAAAGTATCTCATAAAGGAGGGAACTGGTGGGAAGCCTGGGGCGAGCCTGTGGGCAGTAAGCAGTGTGGGAGGACAGAGCAGAGAGGCAGAGTTGGCCTGAGGCTGAGCCATGGCTCTTGGCATATAACTACTTATGACTTCAGTTTTCCTCCACCAACTATGAGTCAGAAAAGACGCTAAAATTCACAAGAGGCTTCCCATTACACTGTTACTTTGTCAATTCACCCATGAACCTACTGATACCAAGATGAAATCACTCATCACAACCAGACTAATTGAGCCTGAGAAACCTTGGGCAAGTGGAATTTATGTGGTACCTGTCAGAGACAAAGTGTCTCAAGGACTTTCCAAGCCCTCACTACACCTCATGATTTACTTGTCTCATAGAGGGCACACTCCTGGGAGGACATCTGGAAAGCTTTCAAGACTGTGGCAACTCAGGGAGGATTCTCCTGAGAGGACCGTTGCCCAGCAACAATACCCCTAACAACAAGCTGAGGCCAACCCCTGCCATGTGTCTGTTTCTAAGCAGCTTACTTGAACTCCTTCTTGAGGATAAAAACTTCATTAGTCTCAAAGTTTTTAACCCAGAAATGTTCCTGTCCAAAGGAAGAACAGGGACAGAAAAATGGAACAGAGACTGAGGGAAGGGTCAACCCAGGACTCTGCCACTTGGGGATCCATCCTGTCTGCAGACACCAAACCCAACACTGTTGCCATTGTGAAGAGGTGCTTGCTGACAGGAACCTGGTGTGCCCATTCCTTGGGAGGTCCAGCCAGCAACTGACCAATGCAGATGTGGATGCTTGGAGCTGATCATCAGACTTAGCTCAGGGAATGGGGTTGGGGGGCTGGTGGAAGGACTGGAGGAGTGGAGGGGGATTGCAACCCCATTGGAAGAAATGCATAGGCTGGCCTGACCACCCAGTGCTCCCAGAGACTAGACTATCAACCAAGGAGCATACCTGGAGGGATCCATGGCTCCAGATACATATGTAGCAGAGGATGGCCTTGCCTGACAGCAATGGGAGGGGAGGCCCTTGGTCCTGGGGATGTTTGATGCCCCAGCATAGGGGGATGCTGGAGCAGTGAGGCTGTGGTGAGTGGGTGGAAAAGCATCCTCATAGAGGCAAAGGGGAGGGTGGATGAGGGATGGGGGGGTGGGTGGAGGGGTAACCGGGAAGAGGGATATCATTTGAGATGTAAATGGATGGAATGATTAATAAAAGAAAAAGAAAAAAGAAAGAAAAAAACCAACCAAACAAAAAAAATGTTATTAGTTCACCTTGAGTGTTCTGAGTGCTCAGCACAGCTGTGCACCACAGGTCAAGACTCTGCTTCCTCTTCACTGTATAGATTCTGTGTTTGAAGAGACAGTTATCCCTTGTCTCCTTTTTTATTTGTACTTTTGTTTACTCTTCTCTCATATACTACATCCTGAGCACAGCCTCCCCTCTTCCCACTCCTCCCAGTTGCCCCACCTCCACTCTTTCTCAGATCCACTCCTTCTCTCTTTTCCTTCAGAAAAGAACAGGCTTCCTAGGGATATGAACCAAACACAGCATAACAAGTTGCACTAAGACTAGGCACAAACCCTCACATCAGGGCTGGACCAGGCAACTCTGTAGGAGGAAAACAGTCCTAAGAGCAGGCAACAAGAGTCAGAGATACTCCCACGTTCACGGTGAGGAGTTTCACAAAACCCCAAGCGAAACAACCACAGTATATTTGCAGAGAACATAGCGCAGCCCCTTGCAGGCTCTGTGATTTGCTGCCTCACTCTCTGAGCCCCTATGAGCCCTGCTTGGTTAATTTTGTGGGCTGTGTTCTCTTGGCATCCTCCACCTCTCTGGCTTTTACAATCATTCCTCCCTCCTTGTCTCTTTAATCTGATAGCATCTTCTCACCCATCCTTCAGCGAGCACTTGGCTATCACCATGAATTAAGTCAGCATCTAGTTTTCTATTAATTGTTTCATGTGGCAGTTCTCAAACTTGCGGCTCATGCATGACCCCTTTGGGGGTTGAATGACCCCTTAAGGGGTCACCTAAGACCATCAGAAAACACAGATGTTTACACAGAGATTTATAGAAATTGCAGGATTACAGTTATGAAGTAGTAATGAAAATAATTTTATGGTTGGGGGTCACCAACATATGAGGAACTGTATTTAAGGGTCACAGCATTAGGAAGGTTGAGATTCAACACCTAAGACTCTTGATAATACCCTTCCCCCCAGGCTTTGGCTGCTGTAAATACCATCTCTGTTATAATAGTTTGATATCATCAGAGGACTTGTCAGAAGTGAAGGCTCCTGGGCTCCGCATGGCTTCTCAGAGAGGTGCTCACCATGCTGTGGTAGATGTAACATGAAATTCATCAAGAAACTATCTATCTATCTATCTATCTATCTATCTATCTATCTATCTATCTATCATCTATCTATCTATCTTTAGGCAATTAAGTCTTGGTTAATATTTGCATGCACATTCCATCAAAAGAGAATTACCTATTAGCCTTTTCTCAATAACCAATATCTTCATTTTTCTGGTTTTCTTTTTGTTTAGAGCATATCATTTCATATGCCTGATGATGAAGACACAGGTCTAGACAGGGTATGAGCTCATGCTCACCCAATATTATGGAGCTCAAACCTACTGCATCTGACATTTGAACTCAAACCCTTGTTGACTTCTCTGAATCTTTGACTGTACTGATGGTCCTGGGTCATGTAATGTAGGTGATATCATATTTCCACAGTTTCTTTCTTTCTTCCTTCCTTCCTTCCTTTCTTTCTTTCTCTCTTTCTTTCTTTCTTTCTTTCTTTTTTTTTTTTTTTTGAGACAGGGTTTCTCTGTGTAGCCCTGGCTATTCTGGATCTCACTCTGTAGACCAGGCTGGCCTCGAACTCAGAAATCTGCCTGCTTCTGCCTTGCAAGCGCTGGGATTAAAGGCGTGCGTCACCATCGCCTGGCTCCACAGTTTCTTAAATGTGTTTTACTCAACTTGAGACACAGTTTACAAAAAGCAAACCTTGGGGAAAAATCAATGAGAAAAGCATTCTATTGTTTGAAAGGATGGATAAAAGGGTGGAGGGTATTGAGCCAGCATGCAAACGGATATTTGGGGAAGGTGTCCCCTCCTGTCTCCACATTTCTACACTGATGCTTCTATAGACTTCTGAACCAAGCTCTGATGTCCTCTGTTTCTGCTCAAATTACCCTGGGAATTTTTGGAAATGGACCTGAGCAGATGTAGCTCCCGTTTGACACAGGCTAATGAATATCTGTGGTATCCTAGAAATGATAAAAATCTCTCATTATCTGGTTGTTCTAAACCGATGTTTGTTGAGGGCTGCTCTACATTAGGAAGTTTTCCTAGGCAGATGTCTGCTTCCTGAGGCAGTGTATGGAACCCATCTGTCTTGGGTCCACTGTACTATCGTCCATCAACTGGGCTGCCTCGGCGAGTTCTTCAGTGCATGGTTCCCAAACTAATGAGCTATACCCTGATTGAAACTCAGGTACCAGCTACAAGTCTCACCAAAGAGTCAGCCTTGACTCTTCTATGCCAAGGAGTTATGTGGTACCCAGCAGGCCTGCTGCCCACAAGATTCTTGTGACTTTCTAGGAGACCTAGCAGGCTCATAGTTTTCTTGGTCTCGTGAATTGACTTCTTTGTATGCAGCAAGGTCTTGGAATGGGGAGCACAGTGCTGACTGGGTGGTTTCCCATACCCATGCCTTTGTTCTGCCTGCAGTTTTTAATGTCTTCCAGACTTTGTCATTCCTGTAGTCTCATCTCCCCTAACACCAGTCTTCTGCAGGCAGCAGACTCCTTTTCTATTTGAGCAACTCAAAGTGGTATTAAAGTCGCGTGTTTCTTTGTTCAGTTAGCTTCCACTTTACTCTTTGTGTTTCTCTTTCTTTCTTAAACTCGCATCCCCATTTGATATTGTTACAAAGTTCTGGGGCTCTTTTCCCAGGGCCTGGTGGTGAGAAGTGGCTGTGGATTCCATAGAAATCCAGAGTTGCATTGATGGAGGGCTGTGGTGCTGTGCTTCAAGGAACTGCCCTGTTTCATTCCAGAATCCACGTGTCTCTTGGTCTCTGAAAGATTTCCTGGGAGATGTCCACGTTCTCTTGCCTGATTATAAACCGGTAGTGTTGCTCTGGGATCTAGGTGGGTTTCAGGGCCCAGGATACCAATCTGCAGTTTGTGAACCCGTGTGCTCTAGCATTGGAACCCTTAGCCGTGTGCACTAATTTGCACATGGCTAAGGGTTTTGCCTAATTTGCACTAATTTGCAGGTAATTAAAATGGACTGAAATACAAGTTAGTTTCTCAGTTGCATTAGCAGAGTTTCAAGCATCCATAGGTCACAATAGGCTCTTCATTAGACAATAGTCTGCTACATTAGAGCAGTCCCCTTACCTCGGAAGATTCCTCAGAATATAGCACCCATCTAGACCATTTCATCATTTTCAGGAAGGGAGCACACTCATGACTGAGTCCAGTACCTTGGAATTCAATGCACCTTGTCCAGCCTCGTCCAGAAAGACAAGGGTAGCCTTGCTGACAGTGGGCAAGTGTATTTCTGCTCCTCCATGGGGCTCCTGGGTGTCCTTTGTCTGCACATTGCTTTACCAGGATGGCTCCCTGGCAGTTCCTTAACTTACACACCTTGCTTAGACTTTGTCCACTCTGGGCCCTTAGAACTCACCTGCCCCAAAGCTCCACTGGTCTGCTTTAGTTCAGTCTCCTGCCTGGACTCCTTTGCCTCTCTGTCGTTCAGCTGTTAGTCACACAAGACTCCCTCTGCAGGATTAGGAGCACCACATGTGTGAGTACTAGCCACTAACTTTAAACTAGAAGGGTTGTCAATTCTTATTATCTGCAGCAGACACTGCATGCAAGGAAATGAAGCAGAGGAGCTTTAGCCTCCAGCAAGAGCAGGCAGGATTATCAAGGTTTCTGGCTGGAGCTGCTGATGACAGTGATGTGCTCTGAGTGCTACAGAGGCTCAGCTTGAGCCCCTGGTTTCCTCCATGTGTTTGAGACAGTAGCTCTTCATGCAGCCATGAAGTTGAACCTGGGTTCTGCACATAGAGAGAAAAGCTCTCTGTTTGTACAGCATCTCAGCCCTTTCCCCCTTTCCTCAGAGATGGACTTCTTTGGGATATGAGTAGTTAAAAAGGCATTTGTCAGTTTGGGGGACAACCCATAAGGACCGACACATCCAGCTCTGGACATTTGCTGAGCTGCGTAGACATCTGATGAGCATTTATTTAGCATCTGTAGGTTCATATGTTTTAGAATAACCAAAGAACTGGTGAAAACATATTAAATCATTATATCACCTGGTGATAGAAAGCTTCTTTACAATAATCTATGTTTCAATACTCTGCACTCTTTTTACACAATGAATAAATACCACTTAAGGTGGGCTTTAAACATAAGTGTGGATTAACCAATCTGGAGTGACTCAAACCTGAACAAATTTCCCTTTTCCCGTAGGACTTCCAATTATTTTTACACTCTATCATTTCCTTCCTGCACCTTGGGGCTGTCTTCAGCATCTCCTAATGTGGTGTTCTTCCAAGGCATCTGTATTCTTCCTCTTTCCCTCCCTCTCTTCCTCCCACTTCCTTTCTCCTTTCTCTTCTTTTTCTTCCTCTTCTTGCTCCATCTCTGTCTGGCTTCTGGAAGGTGGGAAGTTACATAGTCTCAATGTCTTTGGAGTCTGTATTTCCCCCCAGGAATTCATTCTGCCAGTGTTCACCACTTTCACATGCACTTCCAGATAGAAACATTCAGACAAATGTCTGAGGGAAGCAGGGCATCCTGTCCTGTGGCGTTCAGCTCTAGGACCTGCCTGACCACCCAGCCTTTTTGAGCCAGTGCTCCCTCCCTCCGTCTGTCCCTTTGAGCATTCTGCCTCATGTTGCCTTCTCACAGACGCACTCTCTAGCCCGCAAGCTCACTCCACTGAGACTGTACCCTTCCCCAGCTCTCTGCATCACACCGACCCCTAGATCCAGTGGCCTTTCCACAAGCCTTATGCTGGTCCCTCAGTGCTTTTACACAACGGGTGGTTACTGTAACATCCTCTTCCTGATGATGATCCTAGATCCTCCACATGACTCCTGTCTGCTGTCTCTTCCATCTTCTGTGCTGTCTATAGTAGACCCTCTCTTGACTATTTTCTTTCTGTAGTCCTTACCCAGGAGCAGTTGAAGCTGCACAAGTGACCTTTGCATGGCCTTCCAGCCTAAGTTCCATCCTTTGCTCTGGTCCATTTAGGGGAAGTACAAGAATTCTGCTGATTTCAACTTTAACATGCTGAAATGTCAGAGCGCAGGGCCTTTTCAAAAACACTCCTGCTGTTAACACTGTCTTGGTCTTTTCAGGCTAAAACTTTGTTACTTTTGTCTCTCTTGCCTGTTTGGCCTGTTTGTTTGCTACCATCACTGCCTTATCACTGCCTTCTGCCTTTTTCTCTCCTGTCCACCTATGTCCAGTACAGGTCATAGTGGCCCCAGCTCCCAGGATAGATGCCAACTGCCTGTGAAGATCCCTACTGTCTGACATGGTGCTTCAGGGTCTCCACAGTCCACACCAGCCTTGCCTTGGATCTTCTATCCTTTGACACACCACTCTCTAACACTGCACTAAGTTTTTCTAAGTCTCTAAACTGTTGATCTTCCTTTTCCTGTATAATTTGAAATTCATTTCCCCTTCTGTCTTCCTCCAGATGCATCCTTCCTAGTGTCTGAAACCCTCCTTTATCTTTTCCTCCTCCACCTCAGGGATACATATTCCCCTAACTCCCATGCCATGGGATAGTCTTTTATTTCTTCTCTATTCACCTTTCAGCATGAATTATTTGATTTTCAAGGAAACTGGGACTAGAGTTTTAAGTCCTTGGACTCAGAGTGAAGATTTATGTTTTTGTGCTTGTCCTTGGGCAAATCAAATATATGAGCCAGTGAGAATTTACTGACAGTTTTGAGCAGAACCAAACAAATCAAATGTACCAGACAATAAAACAACCAATAAATTTTCACTTCATCTAAAATATAGCTATAAAATCATTAATAGGATCAGGTGGTGAAGGGTTTAATACTGCTAGTTCTAACTCTGATTTATTCTTTAAAACACACATCTCTCTGGAATGTGATCAGATCTAAGAATAATGGCAAGACCAGGTTGTGTTAAGATGAACAAACTTAGCGTGACTCTTGTAGGTCAGCTTAACTCTGTAAACTTATTTCCACATACTTTGCTTTCCTCAAGAAAACTAAACAGTTGGATTCTTTAAAAAGTTGTTTTACTGATTCTGAACAAATGTAGTTAAATGGCTAATGTCCTATTTCCTCTTCCTGTTCCTGTGAAGAAGTCACTTCCTGGGTGTTACCTGAAGAGGTGACTGGACTCTGACATAGAGTTCTGTTTCTCCCTTCTCAGGCTTCACTGGATTGGGTTTGAAGTAGTGTTTGTATGAACTATGTAAAAACTTCTAATGCATGCCAGATAGAAGCATTGTCTTTCCTGTTATGCCATCACCTTGAGCCACTTGTCTTCTGCACAAAAACTTCACATTTCTTTAAGTTGATACCTTCATTCAACTGGCAGTTCCTGTAAGTTAGACGGAGAATGGGGGACACTCTAATAAAAACCACAGATAACTTCTCTCTGGAAACTTAAGTATGAAAGAAGAAAAAGAATTCTAACCAGAATAGTACAGATGCATTTTTATTTTTAAAAGTCCATTCTCTCCTTGCCTACAACCAACTGGCTTGTGTTGTTGCCAGATTTTAACTCGGCCCAGGTGCTGTTCCCATTACAGAAATCTAGAAGTGCGAAGGTACAGAAGACAGCCCAAAGGTGGCTTTTGTGTGGAAGCTAGAGATCCCCACCAGCAGGAGGGCAGGCACACTTTGTCTCCTCTTGTTGGAAATCTTGTGACATTATGATGTTAGGGGTCACATTACTTATAGCCCCAGCCAAGGACCACTTTTAGCAAAATGAAGCCCATCACACTTAGCCTACTTTTAAAATTTTATTCATTAACTTCAAATATATTTATTGTAGTGTGTTCATTGCACATAAATGTTGTGATCCATGAAGACATTTTTCCTTCATGGGATCATGTACTTTGTTCATATTTATCCTCTTCTTTCTGCCTCTTCCTTTTCTTCTTCTTTCCTAACCCTTCCCTCTTCCCCTCCCCTCTCCTTCCCCCTCCCTCCTCTCCCATCTACTCCTTCCTCTTCCTCCATCCTCCCCTTCCCTCCTCCCCATCCTTCCTTCCCTCTCCATTTGCCCCCAAACTCTTCATTATTCAAGTCTTGGTTCTGCTTACCTATCACATATGCAAGGGATTTCGTGTATATCCATACTCATTTTTATGAGCTTCTGTGAAACAATGCATACTATTTCTGCTGATATTTGTTAACCCTTTCTTTAAGAAATGGTTCCTCTAACACTTAGCTTTTATTCAGGTAGTTTAATTCAGGAGGCAATAATAAAATCTGTGCAGGCTTGTTACCCAACTCTGATATCACATATTTTTTCTGATGTGGTTAATATCTCTAACATGGTCAAGAATACTGTTAAAATAAATATTTCAAATTTTGTGTTTTTATTCCTGTATACATTTTTACTTTTGTGACTCAGAATGTTTTTAAAGAGAATGAAAAGAATCCTACCAAAAGATTTAATGCAATCCACACCATGATTCCAACACAATTCCTTGCAGAAATTGAAAAAAAAATTAAACTTCATATGGAAACACACAAAAAAACCCCACGATAGTTAAAATGATTCTGAACAACAGCAAAAAGAACTTCAGAGGGTGTCACCATCTCATATTTCAAATAATACTATAGCAATAGCAACTACATAGTACTGGCAAAAAACCCAGACATATTGATCCATGGAATTGAAGTGGAGACACAGACATAAGTCCACAAATCCATGGACACTTGAGTTTTTCCAAAAAGGACAAAAAATGAATACTAGAGAAAAGATATGAATCTGGTCACCATATGGATCTGGTCAAATTGGATGGCTGCATATAGAAGAATGAAAATAGATCCATATTTACTATTCTGCCCAAAACTTAACTCCAAATGAATCAAAGACCTCAACATAAGTCCAGATGCCCAGAATCTGATAACAGTATGCAATAGGCTTGGACTCATTGGCATAAGAAAAGGCTTTCTGAACAAGATTCTCATAGTGCAGGCTTTGAGAGCAACAATGAATAAACTTCATGAAGTTACAAAGCTTCTATTCAGTAAAAGACACCATCATTTTTACAGCTCCTTTGATAACAGGGTTATGAATTTACTGTTTAGCAGTCTAGCCGATTCACAGACAAACATGTTCCAGGTTATATAAAGCACAAATGTGTTATTTTTCTTCAGGAAAATGTCTGAGGTATGGGAACACCATCTACTTGAACTATTTTCCAGAAACTATGAGTCCTTACACTTGTTAGTGTTCCCAACTCTCTTCTGAGGAATATCAACATCAGTTATTCCTATGCCCTTGTCACAAATTTGCTGTATCCTCACATAACCTTAATTCAAACCAAACAATGGAGGAGAATGGAAAGGAAGGGAAGGTGAGAGAAGAAAGGGAGAGATAACTAACTGCCAAGTCCGGCATGGAAGGGATGGCATGACACAGTTTCCTGCCCCTGGAGCAGAGCAGCAGGATATGGGACTCTATGAATGCTGGTGATTGCTCTGGGTATGCAGCTTGCTTGTATAATAATGCAGATATCTTCATGTTTCTCCTTCGGGGAATGCTCTCCCTGTTAAGGTGAATGACTCCATGATAATTAGAAAAAGCATTAGTCTGGAGGCGAGAATGTGCTCCTCAGCAAAATAGTAAATGCTGTGACCTTCAGGATAGCCCTTACTGCTGTGGGAAAGAACTCTCAAAACGTGAATTCAAGAATATATAATTTCTCAACTATGTAAAATATAAGAATGCAATATGAATTGTATGAGGGGCCTCTCAACCTAAGAGAACAGAGACAACTGCACTAATTAGCCTAGTTGCTCAGAAAGATATTAAGGAAAGAGATAAGGGGATTTATGGAATGGTAATCTCAGGATGGGTTCCCATGCAGCTAAACTTACTGTTTGTGCTTCCAGAGACAGGCAGATCTCTGAGTTCATTTGCTATGGTTTTGTGTGTGTGTGTGTGTGTGTGTGTGTGTGTGTGTGTGTGTGTGTACATGCGCACATGTGCAGCCGAACTTTACTGATGGCATTCAAGAGAGTAGGGAGGGCTTCCTAGGCTCCTCCTGTTATTATGGGGGTCTGGGTTGGAAATTGTGAGGGAGATGCTCAGTGTTGGGGACTGAGTTAGGACAGGAACTCCTCAGCAACTGAGGGACTCTCTCTTGCTCTCAGTATCCTTGCTGGGGTAGGTGGTCCAGGGTTTCTTACTCCTTGGAGGCCCTGTAGGCCATGAGGTCCACTACCTTGTTGCTGTAGCCAAATTCATTGTCATACTAGAAATGAGATTTACAAAGTTGTCATTGAGAGCAATGCCAACCCCAGCATCAAAAGTGGAAGAGTGGGAGTTGCTGTTGAAGTCACAGGAGACAACTTGGTCCTCAGTGTAGCCCACGATGCCTTTTAGGTGGGCCCTTGGATACATGCTTTACCACCTTCTTAACGTCATTATTCTTAGCAGGTTTCTCCAGGCAGCATGTCAGATCCATAACAGGTACACTGGGGGTAGGAACATGGAAGGCCATGCCAGTGAGCTACCAATTCAGCTCTGGGATGACCTCGCCTACAACCTTGACAGCACCAGTGGATATAGAGATGATATTCTGGGCAGCCCCACGGCCATCACATCACAGCTTTCCAGAGAGGCCATCCAGAGTCTTCTGAGTGGCAGTGATAGTATGGACTGTGCTCATGAGCCCTTCCACAATGCCAAAGTTGTCAGTTGCTTGGCCAGGTGGGCTAAGCAGTTGGTAGTACAGGATACATTGCTGACAATCTTGAGTGAGTTGTCATAATTTTCATGCTTCACACCTACCACAAACATGGGGGCATTGGCAGAAGGGGCAGAGATGATGACCCTTTTGGCCCCACCCTTCAAGTGGGCCCTGGCTTTCTCCATGGTGGAGAAGACACCAGTAGACTCCATGACATGATCAGCACCAGCCTCACCCCATTTGATGTTAGAGGGACCTCGAACCTGGAAGATGGTGGTGGGCTTCTTGTTGATGACAAGCTTCCCATTCTCAGCCTTGACTGTGTGGTTGAATTTTCCATGGGTGGAGTCATACTGGAACATGTAGACAATGTGGTTGAGGTCAATGAAGAGGTCATTAATGGCAACAATCTCTACTTTGCCAGTGCAGAGAAGAAGGCAGCCCTGGTAATCAGGTGCCCAACATGGCCAAATCCTTTCACACTGACGTTCACCTTTTTGTCTACGGGACGAGGCACAAATCCACAAGAAGATGCTGCTGTCTCTGGAACAGGGAGGAGCAGAGCCCCCATTTGTTATTTTTTGTAAATGTACTTGCTATCTCTATCTAAGAATCAACTGGCTAAGGTCATAAAATGCAGATTTGTGGGGTAATCAAAAGGGAACCTATTTAATTGATATGCAAATAAAAGACTGGGATTTGGTTTGCAAGAGCTGAGCTGTCTACACATAGCTGTCTGAAGAGCCAGCTTAAGCAGTACACAAGATGTCAGCTTGTCCCCATGATTGACTTCAAGTAGTTTTTTTTCCCACGGCTCACAAATACCCCTTCCTCAAGAACCCCTCTCCAAGCTGAAACTGGTCCTTTGTAACTGATATGACTTTTGAAAAAAAATCTATAAAGACCTATTACTGTAGACACTTCCTAAAATATGTACAGTTAAATTGAGCCACCATATAATGAAGGAAACAACATATCTTGTGCCACCAAGGGAAGGATAAGAAGGAAAATGGATAAGGCTTTGGACTTTCTAGACCTCTCTGTAAGTATCATCTGGTGTTAGGATTAAGTCAGTTTTATGAGGTTTTTCTCCACGCCCTTTGTTACTGCCCAAAGCTTGCTTTCACTGACCATACTGAGACTAGTCAATGTGATCAGCTCCAGATCTGTGATCAGTGGTAGACTCACAGAAGGGGATGTCATGGTCATGGTGTTCAGATTTCCACCATAAGGAAGCCTCAGTTTTCAGATTCCATTCTCTCTAAAGGGATTCCCTTCCCTTGGCAGAGGAAGTATACAGGTGAGAGATGGGGCATGTATTTCTTTACAAAGACAGAATTCAGTTGGGACAAACACCTCACAACATTTCATGGAGCAGCTGAGGTTGAATCTATTCCCGTAGAACACTGAGCAAGGCTAGGTTTCCTTTGAAAATGATGAGAACCCAGATGGCAGAAATAGTACTGGGTCAGACCAAAATGGAACTAGACATGGGGTCAGTTGGCTCAGGAGGGACGACCATGAGCTTCCTTCAGTTCCTCCATAATAAAGAGAGGTGTTGGCAGTAAGTGTGGAGTTTGATGAGTTTCAGAATACTGAGGGTCAACTGTAGGCTTATGATGGGGGGTCATCATCACAGTGAAGCCTCTCAAGGCATCTATGGAAGGACTTGGGTATGCTGCTGTTGCTATGTGCAGGTTTCCCCCTGGGGACAGCCTTGCTCCTGATTTCATTTTATCTCCCCTCCTACCTTCCACCTGCCAATCACTTGGTCTGAACCCAGAAGCTCTACCCTCTTTCCAGTGACAAGAATTGAATTTTTGTCCTAGCAAACTCTGGGCCCCAAGTACCCTTGTGTGTATTGGATGGCCTCTTTCTGCTTTCTTCTGGAACTTTGCTCCTGAACATACTCCTCTGAGCACTTACATAATCAAATGTTAAATTTCTCTAGGTCCATTTGCATCAGTATGTAAGAGTGCTGTGTTTGCTCTCATTTAAATATCCCTCCATGAGAGAACCACTCCCCAGCTGCTACCCCATTTCACAACTCCCTTTAAAGTCCCTTTTCTAAAAAGAAGGCCTATTTCTGTCTTCACATTCTCACCTCGCACTCTCTTTTGGGTACATATCAAGTACCACTTTGACCAGCAGTCTTGTTGGCATTAGCTTTATCAAGGCCACCAACAACTTGAATTCCCTAGGCCTCATGGTCCAATCTGATTCTCAGCAGCATTTGGGAGACCTTATTTCTCCCTCTCTGTGCTGGCTAGTTTTTGTCAACTGCACACAAATTAGAGTCAACTGAAAAGAGGAAACATCAACTGACAAATTGGCCTATGGTATGTCTGTGCGGCATTTTCT
Source organism: Mastomys coucha (assembly GCF_008632895.1). Lineage (NCBI taxonomy): Eukaryota > Metazoa > Chordata > Mammalia > Rodentia > Muridae > Mastomys > Mastomys coucha. The sequence continues at coordinate 30,702,000 of NW_022196914.1, read as the reverse complement.
CGATTGATAATGTGGAAGAGCCTAGCCTGTGGGTGGTGCCACCCCTGGGCAAGTGGTCCTGGCTGCTATAAGAAAGCAAGCAGAGCAAACCATGAGGAGCCCCAGATAGACAATAAGCAGTATTCTCCCCTGGTCTCTGCTACATTTCCTGCCTCCAGGTTCCTGCCTTGAGTTATTTCTTGGTTTCCTTGTATGACTTTAACCTGCAAGACACATACACCCTTCCTTCTTCAAGTTTCTGTTCAACATTGTCTTTATCACAGCAACAGGGATACAAAGGAGAAAGTGTGTAAGCACCTGCTCCTTATGCTTCCCCTGGATTGTCTACACTTTTGGCCTTTCATTCTTAGTGTTTTCCAGTAGATTATCTAAGGGTCTACAAGGATTGAGAGTTGCTCAACCCAAACTTTTTACAATTTCACACAAATGCAGGGCAATCAGATCCATTCTGTCAGGAAGCTCTTTCAATGACTCCTTCCTACAGATGCTGCTGTCTCTTCCTGATGATGTGTTATCTGTCCTTTACCTGCTGATCTTCTCACACGAAAATAAACCTCCATATGTACAAGAAGTAGTGTCCAGTTTTTTCATCATTATATTCTCGTAGCTTAAAATAACGACTGGGCCACAAGAAGAGTTCAATAAATATGTGTTGAATAACAGAAAGAAGACTTAAATCAGTTACTAAAACTTGACCAAGTTGATTCCTCTTTAATTCTCAGTTCAGAGTCATACAACTAGAGTGGACAGAGCAGGCAAGTATTTCCTTTATAAATACTTCAGATTTACTTATTTATCTAGTTGCTGTTGTCCAGACATCATTTTACAAGTATAAATATAAAATAAGATAACTATAGACAATTTTGATGTGGACTCACAGTGCAGGTTTTAATATAATTAATGTATGCCTTAATTTCAATGATTCCTGCTTTGCAATGAGTTGTGCCTTCCTTCATTGCTCAAGGCCCTAGCCTGTGTGTCTGTGTTTGGAGGGAGGATCTTTTCAGAAGTCTCTGATGTTAAATGAGTTCATAAAGCTGGGACCCTGCGCAGATGGGTCTAGGGTTCTTTGAAGAACATGTGCTTGCTCATGAGGACTGAGTGATAAGGCAACCATCAGCAGGCCAGATCAAGTGCTCTCACCAGGGCCTCTCTGTGCTGGGTACCCCATCTCAGGCTTCCAGCCTGCACACTGTAACCATTTTAAAAATCACTTATCTGTGATATTTCCTTATGGCAGCTGGAGTAGGTAGTTAAAGTTACCCATGTCTCTGTCTTCTTGCTTAACTGGTTTCTTTGTTTCTCAAGATCAGTGAAAATCTTCCCATTGTGAATAGCAGAAATGCAACTCTGTCTCCATCAGCTTTGTTAATAACAGCTCTAAATGGTCTTCTAATAAGGTGCAGTATTAACACTGTTAATGCAGTACACATAAATCTTTACTCCTAATGGACTTCCAATAACTTCTAGTGATTTGTGTTGACTGTTTGACAGCTCCATACTGACTGTCCCTACCTCCCCCAAGGCATCCTCCAAGACCTAGAGGAGTCTTCAGAAGGCCCGCCTTTCCTCTATTGATCAGAATGAGTCTTACATTCAGTAACACGCCCTTTAATCAACACTTCCAAAACTAGGTGAGTGTTTTACAAAGCCGACTCTTTGTGAGTCTAGTTACAGCCATGCTTCTTACGGCTCTGTGTGAGTTGTTTCTTCATGACATCCATAACATCATTTGCTCTCTGTGTGAGTTGGTCCTTCATGATGACCTCCAGAATAGCATTCACTGAGGATGAGAGAAGGAGCTGACAGAATTTGCTAACTCCTTGGAATGTAGACCTGATCTTGTCTGTATGGTTGATGCTTGTGTCTGTTCTATGCCAAGGTATCCAGTTAATATAAAGCTGATACAGGGTACAAGTGCCACTTTACACATTAAATGTTATTCAGGCCCCAGATCTTTCCTTTTAAACAGACAGATCCGTAATAAAGAAATAAACATCTAAGACTTAAAAGGTTTGTTTTTCTGGTCCATGTCACAATCATTGTAGGCTAAGGGCTTCTGTAGATCACCTCTGGACAGGATGGTGTGTGGTAAGATACAATTTTCTGCATCTTGAAGCTTACCTTTATCCCTTTATCAAGGGTAAGAATGCCCCGTACAATGCTTTGTAGCTGTGCTTGTAAATACTTCAGAAGAAAGTCTGATATACAACCAGATTTGAATGTTAGCATTTGTGCTGGTTGACTTGTTTTCTCAATTTCACACAAGCTAGAGACATCTGAATAAGAGAACTTCAGCTGAGAAAATGATTCCAGCAGATTTTCCAGTAGGCAAGTCTGTGTGGCATTCTATTGCTGAATGATTATTGTAGGATCATCGTGGGACAGTTGAGCCTACTGTGGGAAGTGCCACCCCTAGGCAGTATTCCTCGGCAGTATTCCTGGGTGATATTCTTGGACAGTATTCCTGGGTGGTATAAGAGAGGAGGCTGACAAGGCTTGGAGACCAGGTTTGTAATCAATACTCCTCCATTCAGTTCCAGTTCTAGTCTGTAGTTTCCTGCCTTAAGTTCTTGCCCTGGCTTCTCTACACAGTGGACTATAAACTTTGGTCATGGTGCTTATCACAGCAACAGAGGGCAAACCAGGACAGCCTGCTATTAGCATGTCTTTTCCTGCCACTCCTCCCTACCCCTCCTTTCCCCACCCCCTCCCCTCCTTGCCTGTCCCTCTCCCTTCATCTCCATTCTGTCATACTGTCCTGTTATGGTTGAACTTAGTGTCAACTTGGCTGTGTTAGCGTACCCCACTGTTTAGCCTAATACTATTTCAAATGTAGGTAGAAAGGTGCATACCGATGCAGGTAACACTTGAGTTTGGGAAAAAGATACTGCCTCTCTAGGTTAGCTGAGGCCTTGCAGTAAAACTGAGGATTTCTGGACAGAAAGGCATTCTGCCTCAAGTCTGTGATACACAGTCTCCCTGAGCCTACAGCCTATAGGCCAGTTCTACAGATTTCAGACTTACCAACCTCAACTGTGTGAGTTAATTCCTTAAAGACTGTACATCCTGACTAACACACAGTCTAATATACATAGGCTCTGTTATTTTATTTGGAGGACCATGCCAGATACATACCAATGGCTGTAGGAATAATAATTCATAAAGATTTGCAATACATACATACAAGTAGAAAGCACAATCAAAATCAATTCCAGTTCTAACATGCAGAGACAATTCACAGAGCAGAGGCTGCGGTCCTTTCTAAGCTTTCCTTCACTCCACACGAGCTTTCTGAGAGGAAGCTCTCTCTGCTATGTGTTTCCGTCACTCACGGACAAGACCGTCTACCACACTGCAGAGACTCAGTAAACACTGCTGAGTGCAGTGGCTGAGGGAATAGCAGAATATGTAGAAGAAACGATCACAAAATGATGAAATTTGTAAACTGATTAACTTGGAGAACATTGAAGGCAAGAGCTGACATCAATAGAAATGACAGCCAGGGAGTTGTCCTCAGGAAGTACAGGAGCTGGAGTGGGATTATGCTGTCCTGACATGTTAGGTTCTTGCACATTGGCAGCACTGATGAACCTGAGGAATACAGGAAACTGTGGGGTCGGCAATATGTATAAGGCATACATATGTCTACATATGCACCTATATATGTAGACACACCCGTAAGGAACATGGAAGACTGAAATCAAGGTGACTCAGGAGGATGCATTGAGATAAAAGAGAGTAAAGGTGTGACTAGTTGATTCACTTACTGTGGAGGTGGAGAAAGAAATATGGTAGGGATCTGTGTGAGGACAAGGGGCAGAAGATGCACTGCATGCCACCCTAGGCCCCTTTAAACATGAGGGAACCTTTTGAGTGATCATGGGGATGTATAACTGAGGTAAACCAAGAGGTAAAACTCTGCAAGGCAAGTTCCCAGTCTATAGGCTTTGCTAAAACAGATGTACTGCTTCTAGTGGTGCTGGTGGGAAAAGGGACACAGAGAGAAGATTCCACGTAAGATCTTCAGGGATAGGACAGACACGGTCTCTGGAGGGAGAAGATGATCATGTAATTTGTACCAAGAAGAAAGTCATTGGCTCTGAAGGGATAAGAAGGTCATGTGATTTGTACCAAGAAAAAGGTCATTGGCTCTGTAGGAGACAACCATAACGACTATGTGTGGTTATCTCTAAGCACTGATCCAGGAGAAGGGAGAGGAGAGAGGACTTGGACAGAGTTATAGTGAGTCACTGTGATTCAGCATAGGATGGAAAAGGAGACACTTGGGGCAGGACTAGTTTAATACAAAGTTTCTCTATTCATTGGGAGTGGATTCTGTTAAATATTAAACTGTTGGAAATGTTAAACAAATTCTTTTCTTTTTATGGGTCAAAGGAGTCAAGATAAAAGCCTGGATAAATAGACATCCCATTGGTTAATCGTGAATTATTAAATATAGAGAGAGACAAAGATGTGTGTACAAAGGTTAGAGGAAGAGCTACCAGTTTTCACGGTGTGATCAGCAGTGAACAAATGAAGTTTAATTATCAGGCATTAACCACTGTGCTGTGAATGCTCACTTTGACTCCTCCTGGACACTAAACTGGAGTTAATCCCATAACATTAAACAATGAGCCAAATACATTTAAAACATAAAGTTCAATTTAATCATTTGTAAAATTCTTTTTCATGCCAAAATAACTTATATTTGAGTGACTCAGGGATCTATTCAGAAAATAAATCCTTTTATTTTTATCTTATTTTAGTCACTTTTAAAAGCCCAGTTTATAAGTGTATTCATTTTCTTACAGGGAGAAAGAGGCCTTTCCTTATGTCCAGTCAAACTTTGTATTATAATTTCTGACAATTTGCTAGACTTACGATTTGGTGATACTGCAAGATGCATTTGAAATTGGGTACCTGTCTGACTGAAGAGTTTAACATAGTAGGGTCTGGGCAGTGGAAAGGGGAATAATTAGTGATCATTGCTTTCTAGAGCTCATTGATCATATTTACACCAGTATTGATCAGACATGGAAGAATCTAGAATAAGTCCTAACTCATTTCAGTGGACAATTTTCTTTTTAATGCATTTTGAATCCTGTGTGGTCCCACTCTCTGAGCAACCCACACATAGGCATCTCATCTGGTAATGATGGCCCCTTCCCTGCTGGCCTATGGAGCATCTTAAGGTTCTTGTCTCTTCAAATGGCGTGTGAGGAAGGAAAAAGAGCAGCAGATGCTTTCCCTGAATTTAGACTGTAGAGAGAGCTGACATTCAAGCAGCGTTAAATGTCGGTCTACAGACAGGTATGCGATTCTTCTCCTGCTTCAGCCACCACCCAGATGGTCTTGGCAGCAAATCCGCACATGGCATTGGGATTTCATCCCACTGGGTCATAGGGCAAGGAAATCACCTGGCTTTGCCTGCTCTTCCAATTGAGTGTGTGTGGTATGTATGTATCTATGTGGTATGTGTGTGTGTGTATGCATCTGTGTGTATGTGTGTGGGGTGTATCTGTATTTGTGTAGTTGGTATATGTGATATTTTTGTGCATGTATTTGTGTAGTGTATGTATATATACATATATGTATGCATGTGTACGTGTTTGTGTATTGTACATGGTATGTTTGTGTGTGTCTGTATATATGTGGGTGGTGTGCATGTCTGTATATTTGTTTGTACATGTAGAATATTTATATATATTTTTGTGTAGTGTGTATATATGTGTGCAATATGTGTTGATGTATATGTATCTGAGTGTATATGTGTTTATGTGTATATGTGTGTGTCTGTATACATCTGTGTTGTGCAATGCGCATACATATTTGTGTTAGTATGTGTGTATGTGTGTGTGAGTGTATGCATGGATGTGCGTGTGTGCAAATTATGTATGTGAGTGTGTATGTGTGTGTGTGTGTGAGAGAGAGAAAGTGAGAGAGAGAGAGAGAGAGAGAGAGAGAGAAAGACTCAGATAATCTCATGCAGGTATTTGTTTCTTTAAGATGCCAAGTGAGGAAAATATTTCTGTCATAATTTTTAATGACTAATCCTGGAAATGTTTATGTTGAAAAGGCAAAAGTGTTCATGGCATTAACTCATTGCACATAGGAAAGCAATCCCGAGTAAGGGAAAGAAGCCACTCTCCAGAACAGAACTCTCCCAGCTTTTCCTAGTGAGTGGCAGAAATGAGCACACAGGAGAGGTTTCTTTTTTTTTATTAGATGTTTTCTTTATTTGCAATATCTCCTCTCCCAGGTTTCCCTCCAAAAAAAAATAGAAAAGAATTAAAAAAAAAAAACTACAAGATCTGCAGCCAGTCCCACAACACACAGAGAAAGCCCCACTCCCAAGTGATCTAACAAGCCCAGGATCACAGGATCACAGAATCACAGGATCACAGAGTCAGCTTGACTCTGAGGAGTTCCGACACAACCAGGATCACAGTAAGGACAGGCTCCAGTCAGATTTAGCAAAGGCAGGTAGCACTAGAGTTAACCAGATGGAGGGGGGGCAAGCATAAGAAAAGAAACAACACAAACCAAGGTCACTTGCCATCATCAGAACCCAATTCTCCCACCCTAGCAAATCCTGGCCACACCATCACACCGGATATGGAAGATTGAGATCTAAAATCACTTATGATGATGATACAGGACCTTAAGAAAGACATAAATAGCACCCTCGAAGAAATACAGAAGAATACAGGTAAACAGCTAGAAGCTCTTAAAGAGGACACACAAAAATCCCTTAAAGAACTACAGGAAAACACAATCAAACAGGTGAAGGAAATGAGCAAAACCATCCAGAATCTAAAAGTGGAAATAGAAACAATAAAGAAATCAGAAAGGGAGTCAACCCTGGAGATACAAAGCTTAGGAAAGAAATCAGGAGCCATAGATGCAAGCATCACCAACAGAATGCAAGAGATAGAAGAGAGAATCTCAGGGGCAGAAGACACCTTAGAAAACATTGACACAACAGTCAAAGAAAATGCAAAAAGCAAAAAGCTCCTAACCCAAAACATCCAGGAAATCCAGGATGCGATGAGAAGACCAAACCTAAGGATAATAGGTATAGAAGAGAGTGAAGACTCCCAATGTAATGGGCCTGTAAATATCTTCAACAAAATTATAGAAGAAAACTTCCCTAACCTAAAGAAAGAGATGCCCATGAGCTTACAAGAAGCCTACAGAACTCCAAATAGACTGGACCAGAAAAGATTATTATCCTCCTGTCACATAATAATCAAAACACCAAATGCATTAAACAAAGATTGAATTTTAAAAGCAGTAAGAGATAAAGGTCAAGTAACATATAAAGGCAGACCTATCAGAATTACACCAGACTTCTCACCAGAGACTATGAAAGCTAGAAGATCCTGGGCAGATGTCATACAGACCCTACAAGAACACAAATGCCAGCCCAGGCTACTATATCCAGCAAAACTCTCAATTACCATAGATGGAGAAAACAAGATATTTCATGACAAAACCAATTTTACAAAATATCTTTCCACAAATCCGGCTCTACAAAGGATAATAGATGGAAAACATCAACATAAGGTGCAAAACTACACCCTAGAAGAAGCAAGAAGGTAATCTTTCAAAAAATCCACACAAACCTAATTCCACCTTTTACAACAAAAACAACAGGAAGTGACAACTACTTATTCTTAATATATTAGTTTGAAAATTAATATTACCAACATATCCTAATCGATTGAAATCCAATAATATTAGGAATTGGTAATTTGTTGATTGTCATCCAATGCTCTCTCTAATTTGGTAATTGGTGAAATAGGTCCAACATTGTACAATCTATATACACTG
>NW_022196914.1:30685590-30693718 GCF_008632895.1 Mastomys coucha | reverse complement strand
AAGTCAAATAGCTTTGACCATAGCAGGAAGTCTGTATCCAAAAATTGAGCCTACAGTTCATTCCTTGGTGCAGCAGAACTATCAACTCTCAGCTTAGGTACGATGGAGGTAAAATCCTTTGGGGATGTGAGAGTCATTGAAGTACATCCTTAGTACAATGAAATCCAATGTCTAAAAATTGTTCTTATTTTGGGCTTGTACCACAGTAAGAGCCAAGATTTTAAACTCTACTAAATACGAAACAAACAAAAAAACTTTATATATTCATGTTCATTTAAGAAAATACTAGTAGTGATGTATTATTTTTAAGTATACAGTTAATATGTTTGGAGCTTTGAGAAAAATGTATTTTCCCTATTGCTGTAGACGAGCATCTACGTAAGACGGTTAAATTGATTGTTGTTTTATATCAAACAACTTTTATAATACTTATTTTTATTGTTATAATATTTTATAAATTTTAAGGAATATGACAAAAAAGACATTGTAGGCATTGAAGGAGAGTCTCTGGGAGGAGCAGTGGTAGAAAAGGGAAACAAGAATGTGATTCAATTCTATTTAATTAAAATATGTTTTTAAATGTTAACAAATTCAGATAAATTGAAATCATGTAACTTTTCTTATCATAATGCAATAAAAGTTTAAAAAAACAAAACAAAACAAAACAAAAACCAAAAACCAAAACAAACTCCTGTTCCCTACCCCTCCTCCTGCTCACCATCCCACACCCTCCTGCTTACTGGCCCTGGCATTCCCCTACACTGGGGCATAGAACCTTCACAAAGCCAAGGGCCTCTCTTCCCATTGATGACTACCTTGGCCATCCTTTGCTATACATATGCTGCTGGAGCCATGAGTCCCACCATGTGTACTCTTTGGTTGGTGGTTTAGTCCCTGGGAGCTCTGAGGGTACTAGTTAGTTCATATTGTTGTTTGTCCTAAGAGGCTGCAAACACTTCAGCTCATTGGGTCCTTTCTCTAGCTCCTTCATTGGGGACCCTGTATTCAGTCCAATGGGTGGCTGTGAGCCTCTACTTCTGTGTTAGTCGGGCACTGTCAGAGCCTCTCAGCAGACAGCTATATCAGGCTCCTGTCATCCAGCACTTGCTGGCATCCACAATAGTGTCTAGATTTGATGATTGAATATGGGAAGGATTCCCAAATGTGGAGCAGTCTCTGGATTGTCCTTCCTTTAGTCTCTGCTCCATAGTTAGTCTCTACAACTCCTTCCATGGGTATTTTGTTCCCCCTTTTAAGAAGGAATGAAGTATCCACACTTTGGTCTTCCTTCTTCTTGAGTTTCTTATGGTTTGTGGTTTGTACTTTGTGTATTCCGATCTTCTGGGCTAATATACACTTATCAGAGAATGCATAGCATGTGTGTTCTTTTGTGATTGGGTTACCTCACTCAGGATGATATTCTCCAGGTCCATCCATTTCTTCAAGAATTTCATAAATTAACTGTTTTTAATTACTGAGTAGTACTCCATTGTGTAGATGTAGCACATTTTCTGTATCTATTCCTCTGTTGAGGGACATCTGGGTTATTTCCAGTTTCTGGCTATTTTAAACAAGGCTGGTATGAACACAGTGGAGCATGTGTCCTTATTACATGTTGGAGCATCTTCTGGGTATTTACCTAGGAGTGGTATAGCTGGGTCCTCTGTTAGTACTATGTTCAATTTCTGGAGGAACCGCCAAACTGATTTCCAGAGTGGTTGTACCAGCTTGCAGTCCCACCAGCAATGGAGGAGTGTTTCTTTTTCTCCATGTCCTCACCAGCATCTGCTGTCACCTGAGATTTTTATCCTAGCCATTCTGACTGGTGTGAGGTGGAATCTCAGGGTTGTTTTGATTTGCATTTTCCTGATGACTAAGGATGTTGACCATTTCTTTAGGTGCTTCTCAGCCATTTGGTATTTGTCAGTTGAGAATTCTTCGTTTAGCTCTGTACCCAATTTTTTAATAAGGTTATTTGTTTATTCTTGATCTTAGAGCATAAGCTATTGGTGTTCTGTTCAGGAAATTTTCCCCTGTGCCTATGTGCTCAAGGCTCTTCCCCAGTTTCTTTTCTATTAGTTTGAGTGTATGTGGTTTTGTGTGGAGGTCCTTGATCCACTTGGACTTGAGCTTTGTACAAGGAGATAAGAATGGATCGATTTGCATTCTTCTACATGCTAACTGCCAGTTGAGGCAGCACCATTTGTTGAAAATGCTGTCTTTTTTCCACTGGATGGTTTTAGCTCCTTTGCCATAGATCAAGTGACCATAGATTTGTGGGTTCATGTCTGAGTCTTCAATTCTATTCCATTGATCTACCTGCCTGTTACTGTACCAATACTTGAGTCTAAATATGGAGGATGTCTGTTAGCTGACTCCACTGCAGGACGTGTGAAGGATATTATGTTAGCTGACTCCACTGCTGGACATATGGAGGATGCCTGTGAGCTGACTTCACTGCAGGACATGTGGAGGATGTATGTTAGCTGACTCCACTGCAGGACATGTGAATTATGTGTGTTAGCTGACTTTACTGCTAGCATCTCTGGAGACTTTAAACTCAGCCCCTCACTCCTATCTTGTTGGTTGTTATAGTTTGAAGTTACTTAGAAGGAGGTAGAATTATATATTTTATGTATAGTTATGTGTTCCTGCATGGATGTATAGTATCTGTAAAATATAAGCATAAAAATATATAGAAATATGTGTCTTTATAATTATGTCCAAACATATTTAGAGATACATGGATCTCTTTCTATCCATATTATATACATAGGGAGATTTAGTCCCTGAGTCATATTAATGTTGTTTTTTGTTCATATTGGTGAATAACACTTCTTGAGTGAAATCTAGCCTGCTGTCTGTATTGTAAATAACACTTTGTGAGAACTCAGCCAGGCCTAATATTTTACACAAAGTCTGTCTCCTATGGCACCACAGTGGGAACAGAGTAGCAGTAGCACAGGATATGCTGCCTGAAAGCTGAGAGTATCTGGTGCTTTGCAGGGAAGTTTGTCAACCTTTGTTTTATTTTAACTTAGATTTACCTGTACACCTACCCTGGAATCCCTGTTTTATATCAACTGCCTGTTGTGCGTGTGTCTAGGACCACATCCCCTTTGACACAACTCTTCACCATTCCTTTCTGTGCAGTGGAGGACCTGAGAATCATCCTCAGCACCCCTGTGAAAGCCTGATTTTGAGGAGGGCGCCCTCCTCAATAATAATAATAATAATAATAATAATAATAATAATAATAATAATAATAGTAATAATAATAATCCCAGCCCTGGGAGAGGGGTGAGGCAGCAACTCCTTGGCACTCTCTGGATAGCTAGCCCGTCAGCCTACTTGGAGAGTTCCAGGCTGGGGAGACACCATGCCTTAATATGAAGGTGGATAACATGTGAAGAACCACATATGAGGTTGACTGTGACTTCCAGAAACACACACACATATGTGTACCTGCCTGCAAATGAATACACAGACACACACAGATACTCTCTCTCTTTCTCTCTCTCTCTCACAACTCTTTCTCTCTCTCACACACACACACCCCCACACACTCTGTTTTACTCTCTCTCTCACACACACATTCACACTCAGACACACTCTCTGTCTCACACAACTCTCTCTCACACTCTCACACACACTCTATCTCTCATACAATTCTCTCACATACTCTCTCTTACACACACACACTCTCACACACACTCTCTCTCTCACACACACACATTCTCTCTCTCTCATAAACATACACACATACACATACACACACTCACACTCACACACAAACTCTCTCTGACAACATTCACTTTGGCTGTCATTTTAGATCCACCTTTGCTGGGCACAGAATTTTCTTCAGCATCTCTTCTTTAAAGCTGTCATTCACTGTCTTCCGTCTCCCACTTATCTTACTTAAAAGTCAGTATCAGGCTTCGTGTTGCTCATTTGAAAATGAGGAGGGGGAGAACAGCTCTCCGCTCCCAGCGTGGCTGCTTCAAGAGCTCTGTTTTCTTCCTTTTCAAATAGCTGTTTGGCTGTGGTCTGTCAGGCCCATATTGCTCTGTATTTTTCGCTGCTTGGTGTGTGCAGAGCTCCTTCATCTGTAGGACGGCATCTTTTAGAAGCATTGGCAAACCTTTGACTAGCTCTCTTTAGATATTTCTTCTTCGTCTTCTCTTGATTGTCTTCCCCTGGAACAAACAGTGCTCTGTGTTTAAGCTTTACAGCATGTCATTTACATCTCTGGTACATTTTCCCTTAACACCCCCAACTCCTCCTTCACAGTGCTTCTTTTCAGCTTAGTACATTCTATCATACAAATCCCTCTCCATGTGTCTTGACTGATCTTTCGTCCAAATACCATGTTTTCGTTATTATATTTTTTCAGTTTCCAAGACATTAATTTGAATTTTTATAAAGTAAAATGATTTTGCTAGTTTAGTTATGTTTTATAAATTTTCCTGTTTTTCATCAGTATACCAAATCCATTTCAGAGTCCTTTTTAAAGACCTACACTGTCTGGTACTTTGCACACCTGTTTCTCACGTTTGGGACTAGGGATCTCATTTGCCACACTTGTACGTTGTTGCTGGCTCTCTGTTTGGCCGGCAGGCTGCTGCTTCTCTCAGGAAGGTGACCGTTTCCACCACAGGCTGTGTTGTGAGGACTGGTGACTGACAGATAATTGAGAACCAGGTCACAGTTGAGATTGCCACAAGTCTTTGTCCATTAGGCTGCAGGTCTGAGGCTAGGTCTCATCCTCCACTGGTTCCTTTGGGTCATCTGAGTGTGCCTGGCAGTTCTCTCCCAGCCTGTTCCATGCATATGTATTCACACTTTCAAGAATTGTTCTGTTTTGGATGCTCAGCCTTACTCTCAAAGCTACATACTATTTCTAAAAATGTCTCGGGGATGAAACCCACCCAGGATCCCAAATCTCTGCCTCTCATGGTTCACAAGGAGCCATCCACACTGATCTCCCTTTCTGTTTCTCTAGTCTCATGGGTGGAGGGTACTTCTGCATTTCTTCTCTCCAGCAGGAGCTCCTGTCAAACCCATGCCCCTGTCTTCTGCCTCATGCTCCAGATCCATCACTGGTAAGACTTTCAAGTAATAGCAGGAGTAAAATGTCTGAAGTTGCTATGTGGACTTCCAGTCTAATCAGCTCTCTCACAGGTCTTCAAAGATGTTACTCTTAGTTTTTTAAAAATAAGTGTTTAGAACCTCATATATGAGCTGCACGTTATTCTGCTCCCTCTTTCTGTCAAACTCCTTCCATGTACCCCTTCCCAAACCCACCATCTCTTCTTTAATTACTGTTGTTAGACACATGCACACACATACATGCACACACATGTACACAACATGTGCACTTACATATGTGCACACACGCATACATACATACACACACACACATATATACACACACACATATATATATATATATATATCCTACTGAATCTGTTTGTTGTTGCTCTTATGCACATGTGTCTTGGGTTCACCTCTTGGGATTGGACAATGTATGTGGGATCTCATCCCTGGGGAAACAGATCTTCCTGCACAATGGTCATTAACTGCTTACAGGTCCCATCTGGAGTGCCACCATGTGGAATTTCCTCTGTTCATGATGATATGTCATCTGATATTTAATGCAGGTTTTTAGTGATTTTTTTTCCTGGCACATTGATCTCTGTGTTCCTTTTAATCTCTGTGAGTAGAAGCCCAATTGCTCCTTGAAATTCATATTACTTAGTACTTGAAATATATTGATTGAAAAGCTTTCTTTCTTGATTAGTGTTAAGCATGGCTGACAATTTTAATTGATTTTGTAATATTTCCCCCCATGGATGAACCGTCTGATTGGTTCTAATAACATGATGACTAAGAATTGCTCAAAATAGTTTTATTTTCTAATTTAACTGTGCACTAAAACATGAGAAATACCTTGACCTTAAATCATATATACCGGATAACTTTGCTTAATGTAGAAAATATATATAGTAGATTATAGAATAGGTGTGAGAAGAAGGTAAGTATTTGGATCAGTTAAAATATTCCAGTTAATTTGATGAGTTACATTTTATATGCATTTCCAGGTTAGACACACAGAAATTGACATAAAGGTTAGCTCTTAAAATGTCTCAAATTAGGAAACTACTCTTAGTTACTAGGGGGCTGTCCTGCCTAGAGTGAGTTGATGCAGTTAACACTGCTCTGTGCACAGCCTTTCCTGATGTGCTACGAAGGTGCTGAGAGAAGGTCAGGTGTCTAAAGGGGTGATTGACAGCACAGAGACAGCTCCCGTTAAATCACCAGTACACTGTCCAGCCTGATACAGCCTCCTGAAAGTGGTTCTGTACATATCGATTGCTCTGTATGTCCCTTCTGTGTCCATCAGTGAGCCTCTGATTTAAATGTTATACCCCGCAGACCTTTATTCCTTCAAAAAATAACAAAAAGAATAGAAGCATGATTCTTGTTTAGTTTTCTAAGACACCTTTGGCTTCCAAGTATCTTATTTGTGATAAATCACTGTGTCAGAAGAGAGTACATGCACTAAATTCTAACCATCCAGGTGAGTTTAAATTGAATTCTGAGAGCTCACAGGAAGGGATCACCAGATTGACACCTGTGCTAGTAGGGCTTAAAGATGCTGACATAGCCAGTGTTAGAGGACAGGTTAGCCTTAGGTTATGTACCTAGAAAAGAAGTGATGAGAACCAGAGAAGACAGAAAGAGAAGGTTACCTTGGGAACTTAATAGTTTAAGCAGTACTTTGCTTAAGTAATTTAACTTATTACAAATTTACTAATTTACTTCATTCAATAAATTCAGTTTCAAGTTCTAGAGAGGAACTCACATGTTCCTAATGAAAAGCACAGTTCTGGAGAAAAAAAAAAGAGAGAGTAATGTAGATTAATATGATGCAAGGACATTATGTGCATGTAAAAATGCTATGATAATACCCATTATTTTGTCACATGCGTGTGCGCATGCACACACATACACAGTTTGGTTTAGGAAATATAGAAAAATAAGGTTTTTCAAGACAAAATACCCTTTCACATTTTTTTAGTAATTATTTGTTTAGATAGTTTCTCATTCTATTTATGGACTAAAAATAGCTTTTAGCATGACCCCAAATGAAACTTCCATTTTCCTAGAACATTATTAGTGCCTTAAAATCATACCATGGACCACAGAAGACTGGTTTCCTGAACATAACTGTTTGAGATGAGCTGGTGAAACCAGAGGATTTGGAGTAACAGGAAAGGCTGGAATGTGGAGAAACAGTTTTGTTTCTCAGCTTACAAATGAAGGAGATATTTTGGTAGCCTGTGCATTTCAACCTACCTCCACTACTGTACTAATCAAAACTGGATGGTGTTCTCTCTGAGTAGAGTTAGCACTTGCTCACACATGATGGGCTGTTGTTCTAGGCCGTCAGGTCTCTTGCAGATTCCATCATGTGGTCCTGTGGTTAGGGAGACCAGAGTTTCAATATGGAGAACAAATTTCAAGAAAGGAGTTAAACCTTCAACACTTTTCTTTGTGATTGACAGGTTACGAGTGCTTCTCTGGGGCTGCATTTATAAAATGTGTGTCCATGAATAACAGTTCAGGATAGTCCATGGTGTCCATTATTTCAAACGCCTAGCTTCTTTATGATGGGAACACTCAAGACCACACCTTCTAGGAGGATGTGCAGTGAGATGGGGCCAAATATAATCTTCGCTCTTTTTGGTGCATTAACACTAGAACCTCTCGTATCTGGTGCAAATGTTGAGATGCTTGGAACGTGTGGACCCTCAGACCTCTGTAGGGTCACTGAATTTTGTGTCTTCTCCTTTTGCTGATTCTGTGAGAACTGACACCATCACAATCTCTACCTTTTGTTACCTTATGTGGTTTTTACAGAGTTCACTGTTCAGACTCAGCAATGGCTGGAATTGCCGATGGCACGGTTTGACTGTTCAGGTCTATGGAAAACAGTAGGCAGGTATAGCAAGCTCTCGGTCCCAGGGACATGCCCCTCCAGGGGATGAGAGAGCCAAGGAGAATGAATTGGTAGCTGTCTCTGATGGATGTCATTAGAAAGACAGGAAGCAGCTAGGGGAATAAT
>NW_022196914.1:30673356-30685580 GCF_008632895.1 Mastomys coucha | reverse complement strand
ATAGACAATATAGGAAAGCTCAGTCAGTTTGTGCTAATCCCCCACTGTTTGCCTTCAGCTCCTCATCTGCAATGCGGCAATGGTGGTGTATGGTGGGACACAGTGAATGGTATTTCTGTTCCCAAGGACACAGTGATCGTTCTTCTGTTTACATCCAGCATGCCAAGAAAGCCTCATTCCCATCCCACCTGGTGTTTTAGTATTGAGCCACCGAGCACCCTCACCACATTTAATGCCTTAGCTGGGTCAGATACAAAACAGGAAATGACAGCAGCAGTGTCTGAGGATGACAGGTAACTCCCCAGAGGAGGCAGGCACAGTGGCGTGGGATGGATGTGCATAGAAACCAGGGTGTGTTTACAGAAAATCATAGATTAAAAACAATACTGTAGGAAGAAAATGCTTAAACAAGAACAAAGGCGTGCTGGCTGCCTCCCTGTAAAAGAAGGTGTGAGCTTAGAGAGATCTGTGGCAAAGAGGGCTGCCTGACTTACCATACCAGACTGACAGAGTGCATTCCCACACAGTCTCTGCGATCCTGTCCTTGATAAGTCCTGGAGGACTTTGCTAAGGCATATACATATTGAAGGCTTCAAACTTGTAATGTATATATTTTTGCCTCTTCTAAAAGATCTTCATGGTTGAAGAGAATAATGGGCTGCACTGTGCATCGCAGAAACCCAACTGGGCTCCATTTCCCTTCTCTCAAGTACTGGACTATCCTTCTGGCAGGCTGTTGATGCACAAGTATAGAAATGGCTCTTGTCATGTTCTCTTTGGTTCTGACCAGTTGACAGAGTCAACTTATATGAGGTAGGCAGTTCTGGGTTATGAAGCTCTGGAATTTTATATCAATGGCTGTTTTAAGGCTCTGGCTTTCTTCTAACTATCACATTCATGAGAATCATCCCAGCGTAGTTGCAATCACCAGGCAGTATGGATCTGAGGTCCAGTGTTGGCACAGCATAGGTCTGAGAAAACAAACTTGAGTTGTAGATGTTCAAATAGCAGACCCTGGATGCCAGGTACTGTGGCTCAGATGTAAAGTGTCTCCCGTGTACTCATGTCTCAGCACGTGGTTCCCAGATGGTGGTTCTGTTTTGGGAGTTGTGGAGACTTTGGGAAGTGGAGCCTTAGCTGGAGGAAGTCCATCTCTGGGGGTGTTTAGAGCCTGACCCCGTTTCCTCTCTGTCTTTGCTTCCTGATTTGTGGAAACGTAACAAGCTGTGAGATAAGCTTCCTCAGCAGCCAGAGGCCCAGCTGTTGTACCTTCCTCATCATGAATCTCAGAGTTAAAATAACTCCCCTCCTTCTCCAGATTGCTTCTTGTCAGGGTACCCTAGAAGTGATAATGTTCAGCTTGTGTGTGGATAGAGAGCCCAGGTGTCTGCTTAGAATAGCAATGCTTCCAAGAAAGAGTGGAGACCGATGGGAGGGACAAAGGGGCCATGTCTGTTCGTGGTACTAAAACAAAAATAGATAGGCTCCCTGTATGGGAAGGCAGGCACAGCCAGAAAAGCTAAGAACAGAGATGAGGGCTGAGTCAAACATGCTTACAAAGATCCTGGAGTAGCTCGCTAAAGCTGCTGGAGCCAAACTCCGAAGTCTGTTGGTCTAAGCATCCTGGGCCTACTCTGAGTCAGCTCTGAGGCCGCAAGGTGGGAGAAACGGGGTGGCAGGGCCATTTGTCCCCAGGCTTTGCTTCTTGTGTGAAGTGGAAACATCTAGTGTTTTTGGGAAGTCAGTTATATCAAATGACATTTTGCTGGGGCACACAGGTGAAAAGATGTCTTGTTAAAGCAGACACATGAAAGGGTATTTTCCTGAAGCAGACACAGGTGGGAGGATATTTTGGTATAACAGACACATGAAAGGATGCTTGATGAAGCAGTATAAATATGACCCCACAGACAGTGGGAGATGAGCACTGAGCATTGGTTTGGTTTGCTCCACCTCGCTATTCTTCACTAATGACATGCATGTATTAGTTCGCCTTATATAGCGTGGTTGAGCTCAACTTGTGGTAATGCTGCCATTGAGAGAAACTCACCCAAGAATTTCTCATGAGGTCCCTGCTGCAGCTTGCTGCTTCTGGGGCCTCACCTTAGGCCTGTTGTAGAGCCTGGCAGTTTCTTCAAGATTGAACAACAGCTGCCTGGCGTCTGCCTGCTGAAAGGACTGGACTGCAGCTACTGAATTGTATCTGGTGTTTGCTACGGGACTGGCTGCCAAAGAAGATAAAGCTCACCCTCAGAGAACTATTACTGAACAGGTTTAACTCCTCCGAATCCTGACAACTCTTCTCTTCCACTCCCTCTGCTGGGTGGTGGGCTAGAGGTGAGGTTGAAACCTTATTAAAAGTAGATTGCAAAAAATGTATGCTTACACATGCGCATGGCCAACTGTATTGTCATTGTGTCTGCAGGGCCTTCTCTACCATTTGCAGCTTAGTCTCACTTCTTGTGAGATCACCAGTCACACTGGACTCACGCTCAGACAAAAGGCCCATCTTACTGAAATTACTTTTGCAAAGACTTCTCCAACACAATCATATTCTGAGATTCCGAGGCTGCAGGGATTGGGGCCACACCTCAGCATAGAGCTGTCCCAGTGATCCTCTTGTAAGGAATCAGGAGGGGCTGGGCTCAGATCTGCAAGTAAGTAAGATCCAGTGACTAACTCCCCCACTGCTCTTGGAGATCTTCATGGGCAAGGATTTGTCTTTGAATGTCTACCTACTCTTTAAACATGACCTTTAGTTGGAAGATCATTAACCACAAATTGTTAACCTAGACTCCCTTCGACCTAGGCTCTTCTTGACATGATACTCTTAAAACTTCATTCCTTCTTAAAAGGGGGAACAAAATACCCACAGAAGTTGTTGCAGAGACTAACTATGGAGCAGAGACCGAAGGAAGGGTAATCCAGCCGGATATAGCTGCCTCCTGAGGGCTCTGACAGTCCCCGACTAATACAGAAGGAGAGGCTCACAGCCATCCATTGGACTGAGTACAGGGTCCCCAATGAAGGAGTTAGAGAAAGGACTGAAGGAGCTGAAGGGTTTGCAGCCTCTTAGGACGAACAACAATATGAACTAACTAGTACCCTCAGAGCTCCCAGGAACTAAAACTCCAACCAAGGTGTACACATGGTGGAACTGATGGCTCTGGTAGCACATGTATAGCAGAGGATGGCCAAGTCAGTCATCAACGGGAGGAGAGACGCTTGGCCCTGTGAAGGTTCTATGCCCCAGTGTAGGGGAATACCAGGGCCAGTAAGCAGGAGATGGTGGGGTGGTGAGGAGGGGGAGTGGGGAGGGGGAAGGCAGCAGGGGTTTGTTCTTGTTGTTTTTTGGTTTTTTTTCTTTGGAGGGGAAACTGGGAAAGGAGAAATCATATGACATGTAAATAAAGAAAATATCTAATAATAAAAAAAAATAGAGTGAGAATGGAACCTACAAAGGCTCCTGGCCCACCCTGGCAGGGATAAGGCTGCATTTTTCTGGTCAGACTGTCTGGTGTAGGCTCAGCTTTCAGGGGTAAAGAGAGACATTTGTGCCTCAGAATAACACTGGTGCACACAAAGCAGTCATGGGGGAAAAGTAAAGAGAGAATTTGGGGATTACCTCAGCAATAAACAGATGTATAGGGCAATATTTAAACTAATCTACTAGAAAAATACAATGAGAACAAATTTGGAGGATATTAAATTTCTCTTTTTTAAACTATCTAAATGGAGTGCAGATTTATTTTAATAAAAATATTAGTTAATCTCAAGTTGTACCCAAAGCATTACAGTTGGGATGGCTTCTCATATTTATAGGTGAACCAGTAAGAAATATTTAAGCAAAGTTAGAAATTATAGAATGAAAAATCAGTTTGAAAGGAAAAGTGAATCTTTCTCTTCTTACGAGGGTTTCTTCCCCTTTTTTTTCTTACTTTATTTTAAATTGACATGGTCATTATACAAATCCATGAGGCACTATGTGGTACATGTGTGTGTGTACACAAGCATGTATGGGTGCACATGTATGTGTGCATGTGCACATGTGCAATCAGGTGTGCACACCTGTTGCTGCACCAACTTGCAGAGAGCAGAGGACAGAGGTCAGTTGCTCTTCAGGTGCCTCATGCCTTATTCTTTTGAGACTGGGTCTCTCACTGGCCTAGAACTTGGGAAGTAGGTGAGGCTGGCTGCCAGCAAGCCCTAGGGATCTGCCTGTTCCCAACTGCACAGCAACCATATCCACCATTTTAAACCTGGATTCTAAAGATAAAATTCAAGTCCTCATGCTTACAAAGCAAGTACTTTGCTGATGAGTCCTTTATGTTTCACAATGAGATGTCTTGATATGTGTATGATTACATCATAATCCAATCATGGTAATAACGTATCCTAATTTAATTGAATAGACTGTTCTTAGCCTCTTAAGATTTTCCCAGATACCCGAATAGTAGAAATTTTCTTAGTCTTTGCTCATGTCTCTTCATGTTCTTGGTACGTACCTCCCATCACAACATACACGGGCCCCTCACGCACACTCTCTCTGATAACTAACATCTATAATTGCTCAGTGGGCATGTCCGCAATCACTGAACACCAAACAGTGTTGTCAGTTTTTTCACTATTACAAATAGTCTTATAAAGGATACATGTGGACAGAATATGTTTGCAAACATTTTATGGATTAATTGATTGATTCGTTAATTGATTAGAGTGTTACAGATCTAACCCAGAGACTCACACATACAGGCTGGATGCTCTGCCAATGAGTTATATCTCCAGCCTCTTTGAAATGTTCTCTTTTTTTAATTAAAAAAATACATATATGACCTGCATGCGTATGTGCCGCGTACATGCAGTTCTGGCAGAGGTCAGAACTAGAGTTACCGGTGGTTCTGGCCGTCGTGTGGGTGCTGTTTGTTAAATGCAGATTCTCTGGAAAAGCAGCAAATGCATTTAACTGCTGAGCCATTTCTTCAGCCCATCTTTGGAATGTTTTTAAAAGCAAAAAACATATACATGATTTTGACAGTAGACTGTCAATGCAAAGTTGAATTGTAACAATTTTGATTTGTAATTTTAAATTTAGCCCTAGAAATGTATAACTATAAGGTCTGAAAAGCACACCATGCTGTTTCCCTAAGCCCACATCAGCACCAACATCAATTTTTTCCCTTTGGACTCTGTCTAGTAGGCTAAAAATGCCATCATCATTACTTAAAAATGCTCTCTCTATATATTTTTGTGTGTGTTTGTGTCTGTGAGTTCGGTACATGTGTGTCATTGTATGCATGGAATGCTTACATGCATGCATGCCACAGTGTGCATGGGAGGCTTAGTTGTGTACATGCTGAGATCTACATGGGAGATTTAGTTGTGTGCATGCCACATTATACACAGGGAATCAGTGGAAGACCTCAGATCCTGGACCTTACCTCTTTCCTTACTGTCTATCATTGTGTATGCCAGGCTATCTGGACCACACAATTCAGGGGATCCTCTTGTCTCTACCTCTCATATCTCATAGGAGCTCTGGGATTTCAGATGCATGCCATAGTGCCCAGCTCAAACTCAGTACTGGGAATTCAACCTCAAGTCTGGCTTGTGCAGCCAGCTCTTACCCACAGAACCATCTCCCCAGTCCCCCAGTTAAGTTTCCTTTGCATTTCTTTAATTTTGAATTGCTAAAATGTTTATATAATAAACATTTATTATTAATTCTTACAATGATCATATTCTCTCCCCATGCCTTCCCCAAATGCTTTCTCCCCAGATTCACCAGAGCACGACAGCTGCCTCCTGAGAGTCTCATAAAAGAAAAACAGAAAGACAGGAAGGAAAGGAGGAAGGAAGGTAGGAAGGAAGGAAGGAAGGAAGGGAGGGAGAAAGGAAGGAAGGAAGATGGGGAATCTGGTGATTTAACATTTCACAGTGGGGTTTGATGTATTCTTTAGCCTTTGTTACCTTATCTATTTATCTACCCTTTTAATTTCTAAGAGAATTTATTCTCAGTTCATCTTTATTTATTGTTTATAAATTTTAAAGCTGTGAAATGTTAAATCATAAAAGTTGATGAATTATTGGCCAGAAATCTTGTATATACTTATAATATAGAAATTTTAAAACTTGTGGTGCATGTGTATATGTGTGTTTCTATGTTTCTACAGTATCAGATTACTTTTAATTAGTTTATCTCAAAGGAGGGCTTCTGGCTGAGGGAGGGGCATGTTGGGAGGGAGGTGAGAAAAAGTTGGTAGGGGTGAAACGAATGTTGTTAAAATTAGATTAAAATACAAACATAGGAAGTGCAGACATTGCAGTTTCAGACTCTGAGGATTATCAACAAAGAGGCATGTATAAACATTCTGATAAAATGTTCCTTCAAGGAAGGAATTCATTCTTTCTTCTCTCT
Source organism: Mastomys coucha (assembly GCF_008632895.1). NCBI lineage: Eukaryota > Metazoa > Chordata > Mammalia > Rodentia > Muridae > Mastomys > Mastomys coucha. Next base: position 30,679,165 of record NW_022196914.1, on the reverse strand, counting down.
CTCTCTCTCTCTCTTCTTCCCCCAACCCCCCGTCACACACACACTGATTTTACTTTAACAGACTCACATATTTAGAAGCAAGGAAAACAGTGTTTAAGCCCACATGTTTGGGCATTATCTGAAACTGGAGTTTTCTATCACTTCAGGTTGAAATAAAAGGTTGAGAGTGTCCCCTGTGTGCGACTTGACAAAACAGGGTGGCAGAGAGATGTGCTAGGAGGCATAGGAAGACAGAGGTCCCCAGCTTCCTCTGCATCTCAGCCACCACACTAATGCTGCAGCAAGCACTCAGGGTCCGAGCAGGAAGCTGTAGAACTTCCTATCCATTCTTGTTATCTTCAATGCCAACCCTGGGGAACTCACACTGACAGAAGTGATGTGAGAGGGAGCTCTCCTAAGCTGGAGAAGGCGTACTGGAGAGCAAGTCTCTCACACTCTGTTGATCAATGAAGGGGGATAGAAATGGACCATTGCTTTCCAGCCCCAGGATGTGCAGGACATTTGTGCTAATTGAAGCATCAGTTATCCAAATGAGCAAAATCTTTGGAAAGGTAACTGTTTTTAAAATAGTTATTTCGTGATATGGAGAAGTCATCAAAATGCTCACACACAGATATGACAAACGAATAACACAAACTGGGATGTAACATATAAAGGGAGAGGGATTGGCTAGCATACTGGAAACCCTGGTTCTGATTCTCAGCATTACAAAGAGATAGATAGATAGATAGATAGATAGATAGATAGATAGATAGATAGATAGATAGATAAATGTAAATAAATAAAATTGTCTGTGCTCATATCATGGCACAGGTTACTCACTGGTCTTTGAGTGGTACAAGATCGGGGAAACCCAGAGTTTGGTATGGAAATGTTGCCAAAAGTGACACTTTTACCAGGAATCAAAGGCAAAATGTGACTCTATATCTATGGAGATTAGAATCACTGATTGCATTAAGGCAAAACAGATTCTATTTTTTCTTTAAAAGGTTTATTTTATGTATATGAGCACATGGTAGCTGTCTTCAGACACACCAGAAGAGGACATCAGACCCCATTAATGATGATTATGAGCCACCATGAAGTTGTTGGGAATGGAACTCAGGACCTCTGGACGAGCAGTCAGTGCTCTTAACCTCTAAGCCATCTCTCCAGCCCCCCCAAAGCAGATTCTTATCCTGATGCCATTTCTCTTCTGTTCCCACCTTCTGTAGATGCTCTAAGCTGCAGTATAGCCTCCAGTCAGTTGTCATGATTCCTGCAAGCACCAAATGTTTCTGAGGAGCATTTGAATGTTTTTCCCCTGGGATTTAAATGTACCCACCCACCCCATGTGTGTGTACACAAGTTTATGTGAAGGATTTTGAGGAGAAGCTAGAAAAGGAGACATAGCTGCAAGTAGGAAAGACAGTTCATAGAGATACCCAGGATAAATAGAAGGGAACACATTATCAATAAGAGAAAAGTTGGTTGCCTGCTGTAGCTGCACAAGATTCTCTTCTGCTGATGCTAGAGTTTTGGGGCAGAAGGAGGAAGAGACATGATGGGCTCCAGGCAGAGCATGGTTTCTGGAATTAAACTGGCACACAATGATATGCATAGCTTTTATCTACATTCCTGTCAGCCATGACAGCCACTCTTGCCATTCACCAGCCATGACAATGGAATTTGTGTGTCCTGTGGCATAAATTCACATCCTAGGATGCTCTTATTCTTATTAGGAGACTTAGACTATGTACCCTTCACAAAAAGCTCCAGGGCACACTGTGATAGAAATGCCTAAATTACACATGAAGAACAAGAGGCAGACAAGCATCCCCCCTCCTGTGTGTCCCCACAGGTGGAGGGGGAGAATTTTTTTCATCTCTTCAAGGGAACCACGCTGAATTATCAGTTGCATCCATAATCCAGAACTTCAGACTCTTTGGGATCATTTCAGCCCCAGAAGTGGAAATAAATAAAGATTTAACTAGATGTCGGAAGCTTGTAAATGATACAATGGGGTCATACTGTCAGGAAGTAAGGAAGTGCTTTGGAAGAATATTATTTTAAATTGTGATTTAGTATTTGTAGCTTAAAGAACAGTGACAGGGATTATTTTAGCAAGTTCACATTGGAACATCAGGGATATTCCAAGGAGAAAGGGCACTTGGGGCTGTGAGAAGACTCTGAGTAAAGCACTTGCCATGCAAGTCTACTGGACTGGGGTTCAGATCCTCACAACACACACACAAGAGGTATCTGTGATCCCCACACTCTAGAGACAGAGACTGGGAAGCCTCATGGTCTAGTGAGAGCCCCTGCTTCAAGAAATGAGGACAAGAGCAGTTAAGGAGGACACCCAACATCAACTTTGGGTCTCTCTATGCTTTCAAACACAGGTATATCATATATGTATGCATGTTTGCACATGCATATGTGCACATACATATACACATACATGCACACACAACAAGCAAAGTAAAAAAGAAAAAACACAGCCCAACTATTGGAAGGAGGAAAGAGGGAGCCAGATGCAGGAGAAAACTGGAGGAGAGCACCTGCCTCAACTATTCAGGAAGGAGAGCTATGGTACAGTCTCATCTTCTGTCACTATTCCTTCCTGAGAGACCCCCAGAGTGGGTATTATCAATTAATATTAATCAGTAGTAGAAAGTATTTGGGTAGCTTAATGTGCTCATAACTATGTGCACACTTTAATTTTGCTACTACAAAGCCTTATATTACAGATTTAAATATGAATTCTATTACTTGGGGATCTTGTAAAATTGCAGCTTCCTTTGTAATCAGTCAGGTGAGCTCTGAAGGTTTGCACTCCTATGAAGCTCTTAGGTGGTGCTATGACCTGAAAAGAAGCTCTTGAGTAGCAAAGCTTAATTCTTAGGCAGAGGTAGGAGCATTACAATCTCCTGACTTCATGAGTCCTATTTATATGACTGTCAGGAGAGGTAGCAGTAGCTTGTGTCATAGTATATAGGAGGATTCTTAGACATTCTACTATGAAAAGAAACCAAGAGCTTCTATCACAAAGGAGCACAGGAGAAGGGCACATAAGCAGATGGATGGGCCAGGCCCAGCAGTCATAGATGCTTAGTCATGAGCTACATTGGCATCCAGAGATGAAAAGGTATGTTCAGGCACTTGAGCTTGAGGAGGAAAGTACACACCCACAAGGCTTGCTTGGCTAAGACCAAGACTGAAAATGAAACAATTTCAGGAAGAAATACACATAACCAGGGCTCAGGTGGAAGATGAGCCAGAGCTTCTTGGTCTGGATATAGTACACTTACTATTAAGACTGTTCCTCATGTACCTCAGTGGGCATGGCTAGAATGCGATTTGCCTTTCCAGATCCTCACTCAACATCCACATAGTCTGGGCTAAGAACCATTCCTGCATAGCAGGTGATGGCTTAAGGAGACAGAAACCCAAAAATAGGAAGACCATGAAGACTGGCTGGGGGCTGGGATTAGGAATGGACAGTCATAGTGGTGCCAAGGGTCTGTCATGGTTTGCTTTCTATTGCTGTGATAAATACCATGACCAAAAGCAACTTGGGAAGGAAAGGGTTTAGTTAATCTCATAGCTTGTAATCCATCATCAAAGAGAGCCAAGGAAGGAACTCAAGGCAGAAACTTGGAGGCGAGAACTGAAGCAGAGTCCAAGCTTGTTCAGCCTGCTTTTTCACACAACCTACAGTGGGCTGAGAAACTCACATCTATCATTTAATCAGGAAATTGCTCATGTGGGAATAGTGGTATTCAAGGCAGTGGCAGATGGATCTCTGTGAGTTCGAGGCCAACCTTTCCTACATAAAGAGTTTTATGCTAGCTAGGGTGATCTATCTATCTATCTATCTATCTATCTATCTATCTATCTATCTATCTATCTATCTATCTATCTATCCATCTATCCATCTATACACACACATACATGCACACACACAGCATGCACATATAATATACACATACAGAGTATATACATATACTCTGTTTCAGAAAGAAACAATGAAAGGAAGGCAGGAAGGAAGGGAAGGGAAAGGAAAGGAAAGGAAAGGAAAGGAAAGGAAAGGAAAGGAAAGGAAAGGAAAGGGGTCACTAGGCTTTCATACATACCAGTCTAATGGAGGCATTTCCTCAACTGCAGCTGCCTCTTCCCTGATAACTCTTGCTTGTGTCAAGATGATAAAAAAAAAAAAATCTATGCAGTGCAGGTTCTCAGTGAGCCAGAGATCGGGTCTTGTAAAAAGATTGGTTTTCCTTGACAACCAATTGAGACTGAGGAATTCTGCTGCAGAAAATAGGGATTACAGAAGACACCTCTTAAGTAAATGTGTAACCATGTTGTGTAGGATCAAGTGTTCTCGTTCTGGGGTTCTAAGACAATGATGGAACATCTCAGTAGGTTCTGAGCAGGAGTAGAAGGAGCATGGCATGAAGTCACTCTCCAGGTCCATCAGAATCCATTCCAGAAGCAGCTCAGGGCTGACTGAGCTCAGATTTGCCAGGTGTCTGAATGTGGATACCTCCAGTGGCCAGACACAGGGCTCTGGTCATCTGATTTTTCTGGCTTTCCTTGCCAGGGTCAGCAAAGCAGCATGCAGAGAGGATCTTTCAGGGTCCTTAGCAGAAAGAGGTTGTGCTGGAAGTAAAGATATGCCAAAGCCTGCCATCTGACTCTTGGGCCTGTGTGGAATGTGCCTCATGGTGAGTCCTTTTGAGGAGCCACTTGCAGCAATTAATTTGCTGGAATCTCAAGCTACTGTGACTTAAACAGCATTGATGACTATGGCCAGGACCTGGAGAAGAATAGGTAAAGGAGAAGGGACTGAAATGGACCTCCAGTAGTTGGGGTGCAGTAGCTTTAAATTAGGAATGGAATTTTGAGACTAAAATTTGAAGGCTGCTTTAGTTACTGGACCAGCTTTGGGGTAAGAATTTACATTCTGAGACCTAAAACAACCTTCCTGAAGTCCCTACTTGAACATGAGAAGACAATTCATTGAAAGAATGTATATTCTTCCAGGTCTTTGGGAATGCCAGCTCAGCAGTCTGTGGCCCACAGCTGCTCAAACCAGAAAAAAGGTCTGACCAGAGGGGCCCCTGAGCTCAGTTAATATGAAAAGCACCAGGATTACACTGCAGGAGGAAAGGCATAGGATAGGCAGGGAGTGACCTCCCTATGACCTCCAAGTGTCCCTATCAGACACTGGCTTTACGGAAGACTGCAGAACTCTCTTGAGCACACCAGCTGTCTTGTGTTAGTAGAATAAGAATTTGTGTTTGTGAGCCTATCCATTGTGATCCATCTAATTTCTCTGTGAGCCATAACATTCACATCAAGTTTGTAAGTTGTGTAATCTGGTGTACTATACCTAAGTGACCCTGACTTATTCCTAATTTGCTGCAATCTAGGCATTGTGTCCTAAGATTTCCTACGACATGGGCAACCTCTTGCCTGCCACTGGATAATCCCTCTAGCTATTCAAGTGGATGCATCTGCAAGTATCACTTGCAAATCCTTCCTTTCCTAGAGTCTCCTTTCCTACAATTGACTTTCCAGGAAGAGCAGTCTACACTCAAGATCCCTGTCACTCTGGCTCCTGTTTGGTTGCTTTCTGCTCACTCCATATGGCTGTGTCCCTGTCATTCTCAGCTCAGATGTTGACCTTGTTGCTCCTGGGTCCCCATAGATTGATTGCTTATAGTTCAATGCACAGTCACACTAGAGCCTACTTTTCTTTTCTTTTTTTTTTAATTTTAGATATTTTCTTTATTTACATGTAAATTTCTCCATTCCCAGTTTCCCC
>NW_022196914.1:30670716-30672523 GCF_008632895.1 Mastomys coucha | reverse complement strand
AGAACAAACACGGTATGCACTCTCTGATAAGTGGTTATTAGCCCAGAAGTTTGGAATACAGGAAGAGCCTACTTTTCTTGAACCTTGTCATGTTAGACATGTCTGGTTAGACTTATCTCGGAGCCCTTGTAGACGGTCTTGGCAGGTCTTTTTCTGCCTCTTCATTTCATTTATTCTGTTTTACTCTTTGCATTCCAAAGATTTTTTTTTTCTCATTGAAGTCAAGCATTCCCGTGGTTTCAGTTTCCCTCTCTATATAGCTTTATAATTATGGTTGTGTTTGTGCTTTTTACTATGTGTGAACTGACAGCCTTCCATCACTGAAGTAAATACCTTTACCCATAGCTCAGCCCAGAGATGCCTGCTCCTTTTCTAAGATTTCTAGATCAAATATCTGAGATTATTCTTACATAGCCAAATCGATAAACAGACCCCACTGACCCTGACTTGTATGCGTTTATCTGAGAAGCCATGAAGCTATGATGACATACAGAACCCTGTTTAATTTTCTGTTTATTTATCTGCAATCTTTTTTTTCACTGTGGATTTCCTCTGTCTTGATTATATGGGGCTCCTGATTGCCTTAGTATCTTGTTTGTACATGAAGGAAATGTCTTTTGTAAAATACATAGTGCTTTTCTGCTGTTTCCTATGTACTCTGATACCAACTGTCTTCAAAGAAAGCAGACACATAAAAGAAGAGAGAGGACAGACTCTTCAAGGGCATGGCTAGATCTGAAATTGCTTGCCATCCTACCTCCCAGGAAGACTGTTTAGCTTCCCTTTCATGCTGAGTTATGAATTGGAGCTTGTTGAAAGTCAGCTGCTCATTAGAGGTGTTGCTTTCTTTATCCATGGCCTCCTCCAGGCTGTTGTTGAGGCCAGGAGGCTCCCAAGGGGAGGCAGACTGGGCCCCTGAACATCACAAGTCTGAGGCTAGATGATTAATTAGAACACTTGTTCTTGGCATATCCGTGGAGTTTCTGTCAATAACACCTTTGACGCAGTTGTCTGTTCCTTGATGCCATTGTAATGGTGGACAGGTGATTCTAACAGGCCTGTGGCAGGCTGCTCTAGGGAAGGCATGGCTCTAGATGACAAACATCCATCAAATGGAAAAGCACTACAATAGGACATAAGAACTTTAGGGAAGAGGAGGGGATTGTAAACTGGTGGCACTATTGTTTGAACTCAAGGATGTGACAATCTTATAGGAAATGTGGGGTCATTCACACACACAGCACTATTGTATTGTATGTAGCATGCAAGCAAAAGAACCATGCAGAACAGCAGGGATGAGAGAGTTTCCATAATAAGAAAACTGCTTTGAGGTTCTTCAGTGGCTTTGTATTACCATCGTCCTTGTGGGAAGGGAGTGATGCACCACAGGGGGTGGTGACAAATTACAGATGGAAGGAAATATGATGTAGTTCCAGGAAAGGGAAAATGAGGGTTGAATTTAGATGACTGTGGTGAAGTCATGAGACTGTGAACTGAAATTAAATGTCTGCCATAGGTCTACAGAGCCAGCTTCTCCATGATGCATCTATCTTTATTTTAAAGTTTATTTCTATTGCTTATTAACCAAAATAACAGCAACATTGGACAGATGTCTGGCATGCATCATGGTACTGGTGTTCATCTTAACATGTTATCATGGGCAATATTTCCTTGACTTGAGAAACTCTCAAGAAAACATTAGATAGGCTTTTTGTCATCCCTATGGTTCTGAGATCTGAGATGACAGTGTTTGCGTCTCTCTCTCTCTCTCTCTCTCTCTCTCTCTCTCTCTCTCTATATATATATA
>NW_022196914.1:30666702-30669568 GCF_008632895.1 Mastomys coucha | reverse complement strand
TTGCCGCCTACTCTTATACCTCTATTAAGATAATAGAGAACTTTGAGATTTATTTTGGAAACTGAAATGAGCCATGCAGTTAGATTAGTGCATATTTAAAGAGTTTAAATTTGTTATTGATATGTAAAAATATTTTCCTCAGCTGTTTGTATATATCTGAGTATGAACATACACAAATTTGCAGGCTTAAATGTTTTGCCTTCACACTAATTATGACTTTTGCTGTGCTAGGCTTCTTCAGTCATTATGATTTTTACTACACATGTAATGGTAATTCAAAGGTAAATTGCATTCTGATAGGCATCTTTGGAACACGTAGTTGGTTACAAATGCAGAAACTGTGTAATAGAGTCCATTTCCAACCATGCAGAAGGGAGGTACACCAAGCCTACAGTTATGGACTTAAGGGCCAGCCCTTGAGGCCAGGACCCTTAGTTGCATGCTGTTTTGTGTCATAGTTCCTGGGGAAATGTGAATACTCACCTCAGAGAAGGACATGAAGACAGATCAAATTAAAAGAACTACTATAGATGCATCGGTGAGCTGTGACCTACAGCAGTAGGTGCAGACACAAGGGCAGCTGTACCACCCAAGACTCACTCAGCATAGGTGATAAGTCTTGACATCTGGAGCCCTAGAGCTCCCTGTGCACCTAGAGGGTAGCATGTGGGTGAACATCTCCTATTCTCAGCAGTTCTACCTACCCAGATAATCTTTGGGAGGAGGATCCTTGTGAATCTGGTGAATCTTAGAGACTTCCTAAGACTTCTGAGCTGTTCACTTCCTGAATCTTAGTGATCAATACAGAGGAAATACACATCATCAGGGAAGTCAGAGCAGGGTCTCTATGTAGGAGTCTAGAGGCACGGAGAAGGAGAGGCTTTGAAGGAGTGCTGCTTCCTGGTTTGGCTGCTCAGCCTGCTTTCTTATAGCACTTAGGACCACCTGTCCAGAGATGGCATCACACACTATGAACTGGGCCCTCCCATATCAGTCATCAACTAAGAAATGCACCATAGGCCAATCTTCTGAAGCCATTTTCTCAATTGAGGTTCCCTCTTCCAAAATGGCTCTAGCTTGTGTCAGGTTGACATAAAACTGCCTATCACAGTCTCCGAGTTCTACAGGACACTGAGCTTACCACTTTCCTTGATGAGATCTTGGACACTGATGACCTGTTCTTCATCCATGCAGCTCAGAAAGAAACAGAATGTGCTCGTGTGAAGCATTAGCTTTCACTTCTTTTGTTTGAAATTCCACATCATGTGAAAGTCCCAGACATGTTATGCATTTGTCACTGAGTACATCTGAATAAGGTTTACCCTTCTTTCCCTCCACAGACACTTCAGGCATTTATTGTAACCCAGGAGCTGTTCTAGGTGCTGAATGTGGGATGAAGGAGGTGAGCTACACATAGCCAGAGCTAGGTTAAACAGAAACCATAAGAGGTTAGTTATTGGGGTGTAAAGTAGTGAAGAATACATCCAGGATGAGATGATAGAGATTTAGATGCTGATTGAGGACTCACTGAATCAAGTATGCAGAAGGCTTTGCTTTATAGTTGAGGTCCTAGAGACACATATGTGAAGAAACAGAGCAAAGAACATGAGTCACACACAAAGGTCCTGGGGAAGGACCTTCAGTAGCAGAAAGGATTAAGGAACGTTAGAAAGGAAGCCAGTGGACTCGCTGGAGGGTCTGGAAGAAGCAAATACTTCTGGTTTAGATTTTCCCTTATTCCTCAATTTTGAAAATTATTGTCTTCAGAAGTCTTTGCTGTTGTCTTCATACATTTGAAGATGACTTTTTAAAAACATCTTTTTGAAATAGCTGACAACTAAGGTCACTTTTCTATTTTTAATATGTAATTAAGCAATGGAAAGACTTTAGAGTGTTTGGGAGCTGCTACATCTAATTTCTTTCTTTCTTTCTTGAAAATTAAAAATTATTGCTTTAAAGTAAGTGACAGAAATTGTTAATGCCACCTCAGATGGTGCCAAAAGTTTGAACGGTGTGACAAGAACAATCCAATTCTCATTAATAGAGATTGAGAGAAAGAAAAGGAGCAGCTCAATATTAATTCTCACCTTAGAGCAATGAGTATTCAACAGCTAAGCTTCAGTCTGCAGACTGCAGAACACAGGATGAGCAAATAGACTCCAGAGACACTTTATGATCAAACATGACTGCCGAGCCCAGGGATCAGGCTCCTTTTTGTTGACAATTCTGGAGAAAATACAACTTTAGGGTTGTGTAATTGAGTGAGATTTTATTCCATTATCAGTCACTTTGAGCTTCTTAAGATGAAATGTCAAGTTTGTGAGGGGGCAATGATTTGGACTAGTTTTCATACTCTAAACCCCAGAAGACCAGACCAAATAAAAATACAGTAAATTTGGGACAAGGACCACCCAATCAAGCTGAAATTTGAGATAGGACAGCTTTCCCAATGTAGGAGAGTCACAACCACCAGTCCTCAGGGGACAGTTTTACCTTGCTTCATGATAAGAATTTTTTTCTGCTTTACTTTATAACCAAAACAACCTTTAAGTGATCAGTAGCCTCATGCTCCTTATTTCTACTTTCTTCAGTTCATTTTTATTGTCTATCAAGACAATACTGTTTACTAGCTCATTGGAACACATTTTAATTTATAGAAAGAGAGGTAGCTTGATTCTAGAATTCAAATAAAACCCAGCTATATCTTTAGGTAAGCCCAGAAGTTTGGAATACAGGAAGAACTACCCACAAACCACAAGGAACTCAAGAAGAAGGAAGACCAAATGGTGGACATTTCATCCTTCTTAAAAGGGGGAACCAAATACCCACGGAAGGAGTTGCAGAAATTAACTATGGAGCAGAGACT
>NW_022196914.1:30653018-30663134 GCF_008632895.1 Mastomys coucha | reverse complement strand
ATCTTCCCATCTTCTGAGATCTTCTTCAATTTCCTTCTTAAGAGACTTGAAGTTCTTGTCAAACAGATTCTTTACTTGCTTAGTTAGGGTTACACTGAGGAATTTTATATTATTTGTAACTATTGTGAAGGGTGTTGTTTCCCTAATTTCTTTCTCTGCTTTTTTATCCTTTGTGTATAGGAAGGCCTCTGATTTGCTTGAGTTAATTTTTTTTTGAGTTAATTTTATATCCAGCTACTTTGCTAAAGTTGTTTATCAGGTTTAGGAGCATGCCAAGTTTTTATGATTAGAAAATAATATATATCAACTGTAAAATATCACAAAAAAGAAAATAAAAAATAAGATACTGGTGACCTCATCACTTAGATTCAGTCAATACAGTCTGCTTCTGCTAAGAGCATTTTGTGTATCAAGTGACTTATTCTGTCTTCAACAATGCTTCATAGACAGCAGAGAAAACATGCACTCCACTGTTCCAAATTAACCATGACATCTTCCTCTAATAAGAGTAAAGGCTACCTTAACCAGTCTTTACTCTATACATGACTTTTCATTTAAAAAATACAGTCACAACTCCAGGAGGCATCCACTGGGAACCTTCAGGCAACTCTCATGAGGGAAGCAGGTAGCCAAACTGTGGATTATCTTTGCCTCTCCCTCCTATCCTCTAAACTCAAAACTCTGATTTCACTCTAACTCTTTAGCATACCACCTTCTTCCTCTCTGCTATCATCTCCAGAGGATCTCATGGATCCTCTCAACCTTTTCTTCCCATTCATCTTATCCTTTCCATAACTCTAGCAGGCATTTTCTGGGAACCTGTGAAGCCTAACTGAGGGGCAAATATGCCAGTCCCATAGATAGGCAAGCTTCAGGACTTCACTCTTCCTTCTCTTCCCCAAGTCTAATCCCCAAGTTTCATCCACTCTGAAGCAGACTACCTGTTGTGGCCTCTCCTCACTCTCTGCCCCAATTCCCAAGGGTCTAACCAGATCCTTGGTGGAACAACCTGTTTTCCTCCCTCCCTTTGATACTCCTTAGCCCACCCCAGCCCATTCCCATTCCTAAGTGTCAGCTTCCTAAATCTAGAAACACATTTTACCAGGAACCTTCAGTGACCACACTGAGAAGGATCCCAGAAGAATTTCCTACCAGGCAACAGAGAGTCATCACAACATCCTGAGAAACAGATGGAGAAACAAAATCCCAGGAACAATACACCTAACCACCAACGACAAGACCAAATATCAGCACATAGAATTAAACTCTACCCAAACCCAGATGCCTAAACCTAGGCCAGCATAAAAACACAATTAATAACAGACAGGACAATATGTGTCCACTAGAGACAAGCAATGCTACCACACTAAGCTCTGAGAATTGCAATATAGCTGAAGCATACGGCAAAGACCTTAAGATAGCCTTTACGAATATGATAGAGATCCTTAAGGATGGAATCCCCTTAAAGGAATATATGAAGACACAGGCAGTATAAGGGGATGAATAAAACAGTTCAAGACCTAAAAGTGGATATGGAATCAATGAAGAAAACCTAAAATGAGAGAAATCCAGAAATGAAAAGTTTAGAACCTTGAACAGAAACCTCAAAGGCATGTCTCACTGGCAGAATATAAGAGATGAAAGGACTCTCAGGCATTGAAGACACAATAAAAAGAAATGGATATCTTGGTCAAAGAAAATGATAAATATGAAAAAATCCTGCCATGAAGAATCCAGGAAATTTGAGACACCATGAAAAAACCAAATCTATGAATAATAGGAAGGAGAAAAAAACCCATGTCAAAGGCAAAGAAAATATTTTCAATAAGATCATAGATGAAAATTTCCCTAATATAAAGAAGGATATGCTGATCAAGGTGCAATGAGCATACAGGATACTAAATAGACTGGACCAGAAAAGAAATTCTCCACATTACATAATAATCAAAACACTAAATGTACAGACAAAGAAAAAAATCTTAAAATCTTCAAGGGAAAAAAAAACTAAGTAACATATAAAGGCAGATCGATTAGAATTACACCTGATTTCTAAACTCCAGAAGGTCCTGGGCAGATGTTCTACAGACTCTAAGAGACAATCTATGCCATCCCAAACTACTATACCCAGCAAAACTAACCAATATCTCATTTGACCTCAGGTCCATTCCATGAGATGGAACCACAACCAGCATTGTTTTGATGAGCAAGAACATGAGAGTAGATAGCCCAGGGACTCTGGGTAAAACTAAATATTACTATTCTAACAAACCAAAAAAAGTAGCAATAAAGTGACTCCTAATGATATTCTGCTGAACTCACAGATCAGTATCTTACTCAGCCATCATAAGAGAAGCTTCCTCCTGCAGCAGATGGGAGCAGGTACTGAGATGCACAGCCAGACATTACATGGAGAGTGAGAGACCTTGGAACACTCAGCCATAAACAGGATGTCTCCATCAAACCCCTTAGAGTGTAAGGGATAGAGGACACCAAGAAAGTAAGGCTCATTAAACCAGCAGAGTACATGCACATATGAGCTCTGAGACTGTGGCAACATGCTCAGGGCCTGCACAGGTCTGCACCAGCTCTGGTCTTAGAGCTGAAAGGAGAATTGGACACATATCCCATCTCTAACCCAGAAGCAATCTCTAGTGATAACCACTTGAAAATGAAGACTTAGTTTTCCCCAAGAGAATCTCACTGGGGAAACAAACTAATCTTAATGGCAGGCTGCATGCCCAGCAGTAGAAGATGGACAACAGAAAATGAACTCCGCATCAACATTGAAGGCTCCTTTCAGGGGTCTGGTTTCTTTAGCTTTATCTCTTTTTATCCTATAGGTCCTTTGGGTAAATTATGGCTTCTGATGGAGTATTTTGATGGGATTCCTGAGTGGGCAAACTGGTGGATCTCTGAGTCTATATCCATTTTTTTGTGCCCCCGTCCCTCTGGGCTCTTTCCCTTCTGTTTGTTTGTCCTGTTCCAATGTGTTAGTTTTTATTTTTTCAATTTAATTTAAATTCATTATTATCCCATAGAAGCCTGGGTTTTATAATGACAATTAAAGGGGGTGGGTCCAGACAGGAGAGTGAGTGGTAGTAATGGGGAAGAGTAGAGGGAGGGAAACCACAATCAGGATATATTATGTAAAAAAATTCTACTTTCACTAAAAGAAAAAAAAGCAAAAAAAAAGTAAAAGTAAAAAAGTATAATCACATAAGGAAAATTTATTTTCTTCATTGATATGGAAAATTAAGAACTCTTAATCATTTATTAATTATATGTTTGTAATTACTATTATAATATGTAATTATATATTAATTATATTTAGTAATTAATTATGTAATATAATATACAAACACACATAAAATGTTAGAATATTATAATGTATTAATATGTAACACATAACATAATATGATATATTAACATATAATCTATATACATATATCTATTTCACCTAGAGGTTACCTTTACTTATCCCTTTACTCTTAACATGAAGCATGTATTTAATAGGATTTAAATATATTTAAATTTGTAATAGATAAGAATTGGAAGGTTTTTATTTCTGCAAAACGGTTCTGTTGTGTTGTGAGATCCACAGCAGAGATCTTATTTTATTTCTGTGTGTTTCTTTCAATTTTTACCAGAATGATTACTGTTAATGTTCTCAGTGTGAATAATATCCTTTGACAACAGGTTTAGAGAAAATAATCTGGTTACAATATACACTCAGTGTGACTTATCTTAAAAAATAATTCTAAGTTTAAAGTGTAATAACTTTCCAATAAGAAAAACCCGGTTGCCAGAAGCCTGCACCACACATACCTGCTTGATACCTCCACCAGGGTTTCCACTAATGAGTTTCTATATTCTCATGGCTGTGGATAAACAGCTTTTCATTAGGGAGTGAAGTTGATGAATATGAGCAATTATACATTCTGTATATGAAGAGTGTGATTTATGCTTTGACAGAAGTCCAACAGACACACTCATATCAAGTATTATGTGGTTAGAAAGGCTGAGAGGCAAATGAGTCAGTTCACCAGAGAAGAGCATTTGAAGGTGGCAGCCTTGGTGGGTGGGGGAACGCCACTTACAGCCCTTGATTCACTGGGTTCGGGTGAGTGCTGATCTAGGATGTGAGCCCTGACCAGGCAAGGTCTGAAATCAATGCTTGCCACACATAAAATGTCTTCAAACAGGGTCCATGTTTTCGTGGTTTAAGATATCAGGAGGTGTATGTGCAAACTCCAAAAGAAAAAGGCATTCTGTACCTGAGAGTTGGTAGGTTGAAGCTGTTTATCCAAACAGTGGGAAAACATCCTTGGAAGACGCTTATTATCTATGTCAGGTTTAAATGCATGGATAGAAAAAATCGGCAAGACCCCCTTTCTGATTTAATGATTCTTTTCACTTTTGTGAGAAGGACAGGCTGATTTGTCAAGAACCGTGGAATTTAATTTTAGAGTTATAAAGGCCAGTTTAACATTTAAGACTCTTTTTAAGTCTGAAGAGAATTTATAATTTCTTCTAGTGAGCAGCTCAAAGTAATGAAAAATTTGAATGTGATTCATATATGTTTTCAGCAGCATTGGGAATGGAACCCAGGACCTTGTTAATGATAAGCACACCTTCTTCCAATGAACCACACCCCAATGTCATTTCTTATATTTTTAAAATAAGTAAGTCTTTGGGAGTAATTTTCTTATTTTCTTAATGGTGTGATTTTGTGTGCCCTTATATTCATTTTCTTCTCATCACGAAACTTCTACAATTAAATGGGGGAGGTAAACTTCATGCAATCAGAGGAACAAAGGATATATGCACCATCTCAGGAGGCATAGAGTCTTAATGGCAATGACTTTGAAGGATTCATTTGTGACTTTGTAAGTGGAGTCCAGGCTCCCCTCTCGTAACTTAGAGGAAGGTCCTCCAAAAATGTGCAAACAGTTGGTTGTCTGAGTTCAGATGTGGATGTTGCTCACATGCGTAGTGGTTTCTGTCAGATCAGCATGAACCACAGCCAACATGTCATTGCTCAGTAGTCTGCACCCTAAGGTCCTTGACCAAGATAGGGTACCAGGGGAATACCGAGGTAGACAAAGAGGACCAACATCAGTACACATTGCTAGCAAGTGCAAGCCACTGCCTGCTGCCCACTGTTATACTCACACCTTGCTTCCCGATCAGCATGGCGTACTTGTCTTGGTTCCATCAGTACTTGCCTGCTCAGGTGGTTTTTCTCTCTGTCTCAGCCTCTTTGGATGGTAGGAAGAATTTATCATCAGGCCACTTGGATGCCAAGAACATGATTGGTTCTCTGCTTTTCATGGATCCTCATAGAAAGCAGGACGCATGAGCAAACCTCTTCCGGGTTAGAACGAATACCTCAAGAATTATACCATTCCTCAGCCATTTCTGGGACACATTTGGAGGGTGAATGCTAAGTATCTGTCACTGGAAGAACATAGGTGTATGTAAACTGTTTTCTTCAATTGAGCTTCTAGGGATGATTGTCTTAAAATATTGTAGGCGTGAATAACAGCTGGGGTCCTGTTCATACTGCAACCTTACCGTGTGTGATACTGAGATAAAGCACCTGTACAGTTTATTAGGCAAAGATTAAATTGATTAATACTCTCCATTCTAAGAGATTGCCTAAAGTTCATGCAGTACAGGGAGATTACATTATAGAACAAACACCAGGTTCAGCATGTGGGGAGCTTCTGCCTCTGCAAATTTTTCTTCTCCATTTTTCACAATCTTCAAATTTTCAACTTGAAATTGTTTTCCTCCCTGTGTTGAAATCTAGGCCATTTGCAAGAGACAATATGGGGATATATATATATATATATATTGACTACTCTGTTTTAGAGTTGACCCTGAAGCAGTATGTATTATCCTTGGCTGTTTACTTTGCCCCAAAGTGTGTCAGCATTTTCCCATTTGTCCCACCTTAAGTGAATACAACCTTGTCTATCAAGGATGTTCTTTCTCTAATTTTCTACACTCTGTGTGGTTCAGGTCAATGCAGACAGTGCCTGTGTTGTGCTGTTAGGTGAGCTCAATCTTCTTTAAAATTTATTTTGTTTTAAATTGTGTGTGTGTGTGTACGCGCGCACATGTGTGCACATGTGTGGTGTGTATATATGTATTTCTCTGTCTATGTATGTGTGTATGTATGTATGTGTATGTGTATACATGTGTGGTGTATATATATCTTTCTATATATATGTATGTATGTGTATGTGTGTGTACATGTGTATCTGTGTATGTGTTTATGTGTGTGTGGTGGGTATATATGTCTCTCTCTCTCTGAACATGTATCTGTGTGTGAGGGTGTGTATGGTGGTGTGTATATATAGGTATCTGTGTGTGTGTATGTGTATCTGTTGTGTGAGTGTGTATGTGTGTGGTGTGTATGTATATCTGTGTGTGTGTGGTGGGTATATATGTCTCTCTGTAAATGTATTTGTATATGAGGGTGTGTGGTATGTATATATGTGTATCTCTTTGTGTGTGCACGTGTATCTGTGTGTGTGAGTGTGTATGTGTGTGTGGTGTGTATATATGTGTATCTCTGTGTATGTGTGTATGTGTGTGTATCTCTCTGTGTGTATACCTGTGTGTGTGAGTGTGGACATCTGTGTGATGTGTATATATGTGTATGTGTATCTCTGTGTGTAAGTGTGTGGTTTGAGTGTGTATGTGTGTGATGTGTATATATGTGTATCTGTGTGTGGGTGTGTGTGTGCACATGTGAGTGTGTGTACACATGAGTGCATATATCTGCTGAATCTGGGAGAGGGCATCAGGTTCCTTAGATCTGAAACCATAAGTGGTTAGGAGTTTGCAGACATAGGTGCTAGCAGGTAACTCCTGACCTGCAACAGCAAGTGTTACTCATGACTCAGCCATCTCCTAGTCTGTAGGCTCAGTATTTGTTTTCAGCATGAAAGCACAAGGAAGCTGCCTTTCTGACTTTCACATTTCGTTTCTGGGCATGAATAAACTGGCACGGCAGCGGGCATGTTAGCACATCACCATGAAGAGAACACTGTGCAACTACTACTCAAATCATGGCATAGAATCCTACCACCCTCACGACAGCCATGTGGACCTCCTGATATTCCTTCACACAAGCCATCGATTGAGTATTATCCAAAGTACTTGGCTGCAGAGGTGTGTTGGGTTATTTTGTACATGTTGGAATATCTGCACATACAAAAGGAGGTGACTTGGGGATGAGGCTCAAATTTGAACACTAGATTTATGCATGTCTCATGCATGGTTTAATCACACAGCCTGAAGGTAGGTTTATGTAATATATTAAGTAATTCTTTGTCTCAGGGAAGGTTTGTGTGCATTGCGCCACTGGACAGTATTACCATGGCATTATGTCAACACTCAGAACATCTCAGGACTTTGCAGGAGGATGACCAATCTGTACTACACTGACTGGTGCTGTAGATTGGTTAGATGTTGTGTGCCTTTGGGATTCCCATAAGCAGAATCTTACAGTACAGCCCTCCTGAGTCTGCTAAATGTTCTCATGGTAAGTGCTTCAATCCCACCGACAATGCTGTGGGATTTGTTCTCATTTGACTGCTATGTGAAACTAAGTAATATCAAATTTTAATTTGGATACATCAACTGTGAAGTTTATAATTTCCTGCTTGGGGCCAACTGCCGATCCTGCCTTCCTAATTTGCATATATCTCCTAGGGACATGGTTATATTTCACAGAAGTGAAATTATTGAATGATGGAAAGCATTACATGCGTTCTCAGCTTTCCTGAGGTGTGCAATGCGAACACCTGTTTATATTCCCTAGTGCTTTACATGGTGTTCAGCTGCTCCAACTCTCCTCATCTAGACATGACATCCTGCCTTTTTAACTTTATCTGAACTTGGTGGATGCAGTGACAATTTCTTGTGGTTTTTATTTCATTCTCCATGTTTATGATTTTGTAAGGGAATTTTTGTTTTAAAAAATTTACTGAGAATTTTAATTTCCTCCTTGCAAAGTCAAATTGATTTATGAAAGCAACATAAATCTTACCTGAGTTCTAAGTTGCTTCTTTGGAAAACTTTGAAATCTCACCAAACACTCATTAAAAAATTCAAGGAAGTTTGAATAATACAAATAATCCTGAACTATGCAAACAAGTCAAACTGTCCCATTTCTTGAGTACCATATTTATTACAGTTACAGTGTCTAAGGCTGTTATTGCATAAGCATAATCCTTCATACAGTGTCACACAGGACAATAGGATAGGATAGAAAACCCACAATTCAGATTTTATGTTCATGTTTGTGACAGAGTAATGTTTTAGAAAGGCACTAGGATCCTTAGATTGTCTTTTACATAAATGACACTGTTACAACTGAGTATTTGTGTACAAAAAACGAACCTAGCACCTGTTTTCTTCATGTAGGAGTATCAACTTTAAATGGGTCATAAATCAAAATAAAACATCTAAGACTAGAAGATAGTTCAAAGGAAAGATACAGAAAAAAAAACTCTTCTGTGTTTAGGATACACAGAGAACTATTTCAATACTCAGTAATAAAACACAAACAATTGATTTATAAAATGGGCAAAATAAACACACTTCTGCAAAGAAGAAATTCAAATGTTCAGTGGGGCCTGGAAAAACTCAGCATTGTTAGCTATTTCAAGACCATATCTCTTGGAGTCTTTGCATGACCAGGAGGGTCTCCATAATGAAGAAAAGAAAGATGGTAAAACATGAGGTAGGGTGGAGAAAAATGAGCTCAGGAGCTGCTGGCAGACGGGAAAAGTGATGCATACTCTTGGGAAACTTGTGAGCATTCTGTCAGTTGTTCAAATATGGTTCACTTCACCTGAGGCTTTAAGCTTGAGGAAAATTTTATTAGTGTTTCAGAGGAAAAACAGTGGAAGTTGGGTGAATACCCTGGCAGCTGTCAGTAAAAGAGATGGAGAAAAGGCTACTCATTTAAAGTTAGGTTTAGAATAGAAATAGAGACAACAACAGCAAAAGTAACTCCTGAGTACAGACATGGAATAGTGTGCTGAGGAATGAGCTCCCTAAAGAATCTGGCCATGGAGTGTGTAGTCTTTTGTAGACCCTCTTCACTTTGTATTTCTTTCCCACATGAGCTGTCTGCTAGATGATGCCATAGTAATTCTTCCTCAAGAAAGTGTTTCTTTCTCCATAGACTGGATAAGGTGTCTCTGTTAAAGATTTACCTATTGAGGTAAAAAACTATTCATCGTGGTTCCTGAAGAGTTTTAAGATCTGTGCTTGCTTTTTCTCAACTTTGTCAGCTATGAAAAGCTCAGGATCTGGTCCCAGTGAGGGTTTTTTGTTTGTTTTTGTTTTGTTTTGTTTTGTTTTTAAATTAAAGTATTCACTGACTCACAAAAGGTTGCAGGTTGCTCAAGGAAATGTATCATATAACTAGTTACTAAATGCAATTACTAATTTAATACTTGTTAGATTGTCATTAGGAGGTATAAGCAGCCTTTTTGACCACAAAACTTTTTTTTACAGCTGTTGACAGTGTAAGAAAAATCTTAATTGTAATATCACTGTAACCTTAAGTTGTTGTTTTCCTTCTTTGAAAATGTACATTAACTGCTAAGTTTGTACTTGGTTTGAGCATACCTGTCTGCAATTCATAGGCTGGAGCTTGGTCCCTAGGGTGACATTATAGATCGGGGACCTTTACAAAGTAGCACCTAGTGGGAGCCTATGACTGCCTGCTTTCTTCTTCTGTCTCCCTGACTCACCATACAACCCTTCCCTCTTACCTGCTCCTGTTCTCATTGGTCCATCACCCCAAGGGAATGCCACCAATGAGCTCTTGTCTGAGCCAGCCTAACACTGTTTCTACTTTCAGCCTCTAAAGCTATTAGCAAAACTGTTCTTCTTTATAACTAGCCAACTTCAGGTATTTCACTAAGATAACAGAAGAAGGTTTTTTTTTTCTTTTTTCTTTTCTTTTTTTATTTTAGATATTTTCCTTATTTACATGCGAATTTCCTCTCCTACTTTCTGGCCCTGGCATTCCCCTACACTGGGGCATAGAACCTTCACAGGGCCGAGGTCGTCTCCTCCTATTGATGA
>NW_022196914.1:30640385-30645628 GCF_008632895.1 Mastomys coucha | reverse complement strand
TCCTGTCCCTGCTGCCCTGCAAGTCCCCTGCGACTCATGTGGCCTGTTCTTCCAAGGTGGCTGTTCTGATCTCAGAAACTCACCCAAGAGAGAATGGCGGATCCCGCCCGCATCTCTGGCTTAATGTGCTCTCTGGAGGTAGGCCCTTCACTTGCAGGGAAAGGGCAGAGGAGGACGCTGAATCCCCTCTGTCACTCGGAAGCTGAGAGGATCGTGTCCCTGCCGCCCTGAGGCTCCCCTGGGAGTCATGGGGCCTGTGGCTCCTGGCTGGCTGCTCAGTTCTCAGAAACTTACCCGAAAGAAAATGGTGGATCCTGCCCGGGTCTCTGGCCTAAGGCGCCTCCGGGCTGGCCGCTCCAGTCTCAGAAACTCACCTGAGAGAAAATGGCGAATCCTGCCCGGGTCTCTGGCCTAAGACGCCTCCGGGCTGGCTGGTCCAGTCTCAGAAACTCACCCAAGAGAAAATGGCGAATCCTGCCCGGGTCTCTGGCCTAAGGCGCCTCCGGGCCGGCTGCTCCAGTCTCAAAACCTCACCTGAGGGAAAATGGTGGATGCCGCCTGGGTCTCTGGCCTAAGGTGCCTCCGGGCTGGCCGCTCCAGTCTCAGAAACTCACCCGAGAGAAAATGGCGAATCCTGCCCAGGTCTCTGGCCTAAGGTGCCTCCGGGCTGGCCGCTCCAGTCTCAGAAACTCACCCGCCAGAATAAGGTTTAATAAATTTACATGTAGGGTCAAGATCATGGGTTGCTTAACTCATGCTTGTGATGATTAAGGCCAATGTCCCCTAGTGTGAGTAATGGACACCAGCAGTTTATTTTATTTTAGTTAATTAATTAATTAGTTAATTAATTAATTAAATGAATATGAGTACACTGTAGCTGTCTTCAGACATACCAGAAGAGGGTATCAGATCCCATTACAGATGGTTGTGAGCTGCCATGTGGTTGCTGCGAATTGAACTCAGGACCTCTGGAAGAGCAGTCAGTGCTCTTAACCACTGAACCATCTCTCCAGCCCCAGAAGTTTGTTTTTAAGAATAGCTCCTAAGCCAGTGTACTCATCTATGTGTAGCTCTTGCCCCTCATCAAAGACACTTCTTTTTGCAGCAGATGGAGGTCATTGTAAAGAGCCACAACCCATGAAAATGCAGAGAGTAAGTGAACCATGGGTCACTTACGCTCAACTGGTACATCTACTATTCAGACGCTATACCTAACTCTCAGGAACGTCACAGAAAAGGAGGTGAAATGATTATGAGAATCAGAGGGTTAGCACACCTGTTGCCAGTGTCTTCCAAGGCAGGACAGTCATGCCCACGAAATCTCAACAATATGGTGGCCTAAGCAAGACTTGTTTAATGACAGCAGTGGACATCCTACTGTCATAAGGAAAATTTCACAAGGCCACACTTCACAATGAAGAGCTAAAGGCAGTCAGTAGCAACTAAGAGATGGGAATCAGTTTTCTCCAAGGATGACCCCCTGATGATAGGTTATTCATTCTCAAGTGGTAGGCCTTAAACACATGTAGATATGAGCAATGATAAATGGACTCAGTAGTGTGTGTACGTGTGTGTGTGTAATTATTTTTTTTTAAAGTAAAGCAACTCAAAGTATGTTTGTTAGGAGTCAGTTTCCCCCAAATTCATTTTCCTTCCTCTGTTTCATTTATTCCATTTCATTGAGTCCTTATCCTTGTCATGGTTTCCACGCTCATTTCTGATGCTCTCATCCATGGCACTGTAGTCACCCTCATCCTCAGTCGGTCCTAATTACCATGACTAGGGATAGCCATCCTTTCCTCCTAAGCCGGTAGGCACAGGCTTATGTGGTAACACTGTGTCCTTGGCTTCTGCTGCTCTTTCCAGTCGCTAGCTGGAAGGGCAGGTCTGCCAGTGTCTTTTCTGTGAATTAAGCATGACATTTTTAACACTGTGACATTACAGACACACATGCCAGAGTTCTATACTTTGACTCCAAAACTACTGACAGAAGGAGTATTGACTAGCTTCTGCCATTGTATTTTGTTATCACCATAATACCCAACTAGGATCTTAGATAATTTACTGCTCATGTGTTATTTTCTATTTATTTCAAATGTATATGAAAGTAGCTTCCTTACACATATTTCGGGGAGGGGGGTGAGGATTAAATAGCATTTTAGGAAAATGCCTACCATAAGAGATATACAGTGTATATCAATTTCTATTATGTTATACAGTAGATTTTATATTTATTATATCACTGAATACTAGGTTATATTGGTTGCTTGTAATTCATTCAGGCTTATGTGTTCACTGGTTCATGACACAACTAATTACAGAAGACATAGCTTTATTTGCAGATAACATGCTATTTGAAGATAGTTTGAGAAAAAAGTCCTTGTAATTACTGATAGCTATGAACTATTCTGAAAGAGCAAACATCAGTAAAGCTGTTAATACATTTATAATTAATATGACACAATCATATATTAAGGGAAACTGTAATATAGCTAATGTCTATTGAGTCCAGGCTTGAATTCAAGTATTAACTCACTAAAATACAAGTAATTTAAATCACATAACTTCATTATGATGTTACTATGATAAGCACCTAATTTCTCAGAAACTGAAAAAGGCAAGAGTAGCAAATTTACTGAGAGTACATATAGCAGTGCTGAGTGGGATTGGCTGTGTGCTGTCTAAAGCAGACACAGTGTGATGTGACACATTAGCCTGGGACTGTCCAGAGCATTGGTTAGTGATGGGGTGATAGCCATCTTATTGCCCTGTGTGGCAGCCAATTTGCCTAAGTTGCATACGATTTTAAATGTTTATTTATTTAGAATCATCTGGTTAGCAGTTACCATGTTTAGATAACCATATCATTCATATTTAACTCATTTCCTCAAAAATGGTCCCTACAATGTTAACAATAAAACCAAGACACATCAAATACACAATAAGAGGTATAACTTAAGGAGAATTCCATAGATTTATGTGGGTTTCAGAAAAACTCAGGCCCTTTAAAAGCTTTCTGGTTTCATTCAATGGAAGAATTTACAGGCTTATTATATTTTGTTGTGAAAAATGAAATCCAAAAGCAACAATATAGCACAGGCTGTCAATGATGTGAGAGGGGATTCAGAGTCAAACAACATGGGCACACAACTGCATAGGCACAGTTACAGGCAAGTGCCAACTAGGAGTTTATTCTTGGTCTGTGACAGATGGAATTAACTCAAGCAACATGGACAGACAAGGAGGAGAAGACCAAAGACTCAACCAAAAATGGGTAGAAGATAAGAGGAAACAGAGCAGATGACAGACCAATGTAAATCCACACACATCACGAAATAACCAATCAACCATCACAAAACTTCTAATTTGACTAAAAAGGACATAAACAAATGTTCTTTGACCTTTAGAGCAGCAGAAGGCTGGACCTTCCACACCACTGAGAACTTCCGGGAATATGGTAGAGTTTCTATTCCAATTCTCTAAAGAAGGCCAGTCTAGTCTTAAGATTGTGTCCCCAGGGCTCCAGAGAGTAATAGCAGGTCAGTGCCTTGGCTTGTACATGGTGGTGTAGCAGTCTTATGACCTGGATGGTTCAATTGCTACATCAGTTTTAGCTTCCCCATCCTGCATCAGCTTTGGACATTGAAGATTCCAATGATCCAAATGGCAGTATTTGTCAGATCATGAATGTGGGCTGTTACTGTAGAACTCTGGGCCAAGGAGATCATGGCTGATGAATCTGTTACTTGCTCTTCTCAGGAGCTTCTCCCACTCTTCCCTCATCCCCTTTTCTCCTGTCCCTTTCCTCTCCTAACCCCTCTTTCCTTTCCATCTTCATCCTCCTACTTTCTATAGCAGTTTACATATTTCTGCTTCTTTCTTGAGACAGAATCTCATGTGGCTCAAGTTGACCTTGTACAAACTGTGTAACTGAGTTTCACCTTGAACATCTGAAGTTCAAGCTTCCTGCCCCACCTACCAAGCCCAAATGCTGGGATTTATACTATGCTCAGTTTATAAAGTGCTGGGGTTAGAACTCAGGATTTTATACATGTCAGGCAAGTGCTCTTCCAACTGAGCCACAGCATCATGATTCATATATTTCAAAGTTATAAAAAAGTTTTATTTGTAACTTTCTTCCTTCCTTCCTTCCTTCCTTCCTTCCTTCCTTCCTTTCTTCCTTCCTTCCTTCCTTCCTTTGTTTCTTTCTTTTATTTTTATTGGTTATTTTATTTACTTACATTTCAAATGTTATCCCCCTTCATGGTTTCCCATCCTCCTATCCTATCCCCCCTCCCCCTGGTTCTATGAGGGTGCTCCCCCCACACCTACCTACTCCTGCCCCAGTGCCCTAGTATTTCCTATAATGGGGCATCGAACCTTCACAGGATCACGGGCCTCTCCTCCCATTGATGCCCAACAAGGCCATCCTCTGATACATGTGCGGCTGGAGACATGGGTCCCTCTATGTGTACTTTTTGGTTGGTGGTTTAGCCCCTGGGAGCTCTGCGGGTTCTGGTTGGTTCATATTGTTGTTCTTCCTATGGGGTTGCAAGCCTTGTCAGCTCCTTCACTTCTTCCTTTAACTCTTCCATTAGGGTCCTCATGCTCAGCAACTTCTTAAGAGAGATTTCTCAAGAATGGGTAGGTTCCTTCCTAGTAGTTAGAAGTCTGCACGATGTACCTAGAAAATCAAAAATGCTTAATGTAGAAAGTGTAAAAATTATATGATGGAAGAGAGAGAGTGGGCTATTGTTTCTTTCTTTCATTAATAATGGAAATGTCCTCACAACACCCAGAGGAAGCTCCACTCCAAGGCACTCTGACACACCCAGGATCAGAGGTGAGCAGAAACCAATATCTGTCCCAACACTGGGAGTAACTGGGTCCAGTGGGACCAGGCACACAGGAACTCTGCCAGCCCAGTGACTTGGGTTCCTTCCAATCTGTCTGGGCTGGGGTCCAGAGCAGACCTTGGGCACAAGCTCTGCAGTCAGTCCCACAACACACAGAGAAAGCCACACACCCAGGTGATCTAACAAGCCCAGCATCCCAGGATCCCAGAATCACAGGATCACAGATACAGCTTGACTCTGAGGAGTTCTGACACAACCAGGATCACAGGAAGGACAAACTCCAGTCAGATTTAGCCAGGGCAGGTAGCACTAGAGTCATCTAGATGGCGGGGGGCAAGCATAAGAAAATAAACAACACAAACCAAGGTCACTTGCCATCATCAGAAC
>NW_022196914.1:30619685-30637961 GCF_008632895.1 Mastomys coucha | reverse complement strand
AACTACACCCTAGAAGAAGTAAGAAGGTAATCTTTCAACAAATCCACACAAACCTAATTCCACCTCTTCCAAGAAAAACAACAGGAAGGGACAATTACTTTTTCTTAATATATTAATTTGAAAATTAATATTACCAACATATCCTAATCGATTGAAATCCAATAATATGAGGAATTGGAAATTTGTTGATGGTCATCCAATGCTCTCTCTAATTTGGTAATTGGAGAAATAGGTCCAACATTGTACAATCTATATACACTGTCAGCTTGTTTGTTTGTGACAGTGTCTTGCTGTGTACAAACTAAGGGTCTTGAAATCTTGCTTCTCCTATCTCAGCCTCTCTATTAGTAGTAGTGTTTATTTCATGTTTTTACACTATACTATGGTTTTCAGACCAGCTTATATATTTCAAATGTATTTATATACCCAAAAGAAACATAGATGATTAACTCGGGAGATGGCTTGTAAGAGAACAACAAAGTAAGTCTTAATGCTTTGCTTGACATTTGTAACTCCTGTATCAAGTTTGAAGAAGAGGACTTTATAAGTTACTCTTCCTCTGAGATGAATGCTTTTCCAAATTATCACAGCTAATGAACCAAATTCTTACCCTCACCTAATGTCTGTGCCACCTTCCAAGCAGAACCATTGTTCATTGAAACAGTTGGTGAATGACTTTAGGGATAGACCATCTTAATACACACACCATTTCTTAAATGAATGTAACCTGTTCTCGGTGGGCTGAGAATGAAGTCACTCACTCAAGTCAAATAGCTTTGACCATAGCAGGAAGTCTGTATCCAAAAATCGAGCCTACAATTCATTTCTTGGTGCAGCAGAACTATCAACTATCAGCTTAGCTACGATGGAGGTAAAATCCTTTGGTGATGTGAGGGTCATTGAAATACAGCCTTATTACAATGAAAAAAAAATAATGGCAGTGTTGTCCTTTTCTTCAAAGGTCATTGAGCATCCATGTTCTGGCAGGACAATGTTGAGGCCATGTGTGTTCTGCCTTTTGGCAGCCTCTGATGCGGCTCTTGGGTCTACCCCTCCATCAGAACTATTAACTCAATTAATAGTAATTTCTGTTACAAGTATAAGTGGGAACCTCTGGGTATTTGCCTCCACATTCTGTTTTAAGAGCACAAGTTTAGTTTTCATAAATTACTCTAGCCCATGGTACTTCACTCTTGCACCTGTGTTATTTCAGGGCTGGCCTTGATCTTTTACTCATTAACATGTGCCTGAAGAATTTAAAGTGTATAAGCTCAATTCTTGGTACTTTCATGGGAATGAGAATTTTGCAAATCACGTTTAAAATTAATTGGTTCATTTAACAAATATTGATGCATGCAAGGGCTGGAGATAAGTCCTGGAAGAGGTTTATAGAAGACTGTGAGCTGGATATAGTCAGATTGAGACAAAAAGATTCAGCATTGGGATTTAATGCCACGTATGACATCAAGTGTGCCACACGGAAGCTGCCCAAAACATTCTTCATCTGACCTCCTGAGACTTGTAGTTTTCCATTTTCTTGCCATGTAAGTGCATAAAAGTGCCCAATATTATTGCCCATTTTATTATTATCTATTATGAGTAATATGCTTTTTGCCTCTTAAAAGAAAAACAGTATTTCAAATGCATTTTAGTTTGTTTTAAAATGTATTTTCAAACACATCTTTTTTCAAGATGAAATGAACAATATTTAGACTTAAAGGACTTGCTGTCCTGACTTTTTCTGCCTATTGTGGGACCCTTTTCTGCTTACAGGATTGCCTGGCTTTATTGTAACTTCTTATGCCACATTTGGTTGCTATCCCTGGAAGGCCTGCTCTTTTCTGAGGGGAGATGGAAGGGGCTTGGATCTGTAGGTGAGGGAAGGTGTGGAGATAAATTAGACAGAAGAGAGAAAAGGGGAAACTACATCTGGGGTGTAATATATGAGAGAAGAATTAAGCAAGAAAAGAAAAATAATGTTTTGAAATTTCGTATTTGAGGACCTTCGACTTCTCTTCTTGTGCTCTTTCCTCCAACTCTCCCCTTATTCCCCTCATAAATTCATACGTGTTATAAATGATTCACTGCATTCATTTTGCTTTGATTATATGTACATGTGTCTAGGAATGACCACTTGGGATCAGATAACCTATACTGGGGCTAGTCCCCGCTGAACATCAACTTTCCATCTCTCAGTAGCTATTGACTACCTGTAGTTCTTTGTGTAGGGGTGGGAACATGTGGAATTTCTTCTGCACAGTTATATAAACTGGTGTTGTCAATATGCTGGTCATGTTCAGACAACCATATTGTTGAGCATTCATGGGAGCATATTCCCTGTCGTGTCCAGGTGACACTCTCTAACAGAAGATGTCCTGAGCCTCTGGATCTTCTGTCCTGTTTTCAGTGATTCTGAGTCTTACATGGAGGAGCTGCACTGCAGACAGATCTGTTGGGTTTGTTCCCCCACACCCACTTGTTCTCTGGATTCTGAAGGGTTGAGCTTACCTAGAATAGTCTCCGTCTGCTCCAAACAGACACTTCTTTGACTGTTTGCATTTTTGATGAGGGAAGAGAGCTACAGTTATCTGTGCCCATAGAGATATATGAGTATTTAGAAAACAAGTAATAGTGATTAGGAAAATGGCAGTCCTATGCTCTCCTCTTAGGTCAATGACCTCTTCTTCCATGGGTAGCTGGCTTGGTTTACAGTACCAGGCATAGGTTCTGCTGGTTTTTGCAGGACTTAAGTCCAGTTGGATAGCTGTTGGTGACCCCTGAGATAAAGACGCCACTATCTCACCACTATGAAAAATTTGCTGGTGCCATCATTGCAGTTTACAGCTGGGTAGGACTGCTGACTGATCTTCTCCTTTCTCAACTGCATAGCATCTTCAAATTCTGTCAGAGCCAGTCCTCAGAGAGAATGTTCCCAGGTTAGTTACAAGTGGATTCCTTTGAGCCCCGTGTTAGAAGTATGTGGTGCCTTTAGTATCTCTTCAAATTATGAGAGTCAAGAAAGGGTAATGGGAACGGCTTATATTGTTTTTGGAGTCTCTTAAACTCCCAGTGACTTGGAAGAAGTGCTTCTTGCATTGACTTCCCTGCCTCATTCTTGTGAAAGCCCACACTCACTCTTTCCATTTTCTTTCATATCATCTGAATCTAGCTGCTCCCCCTCCCCATGGGCCCTTTATGCTTTCCTGGTTTCTATGGATACTCCATGTTATGTACTGATATTTGAAGATTTAGAGATAAGAACCACAAATAAGAACATGAGGCATCTGTCTTTCTAGGTCTAGATTACCTCACTCAGCATACTATGTTCTAGTTCCATTCATTTACCCACAGATTTCATGATCTTATTTTACTTTAGAGTTAAATATTATTTTATGTGTATATATCACATTTTCATTATTCATGTGTCAACCAAAGGACATTCAGGTTATGTCTATTTCCTAGATATTATGAGTAGAGTAGCAATGAACATGGCTAAGGAAATATCTATGGGGTTGAATGTGGACCTTCTTAGGCATATACCAAGTAGTGATATAGTTAAGTCTTATTGTAGATTTACTTTCAGCTTTTTAAGAACTCTCTTAGTGATTTTCAGAGTGGCTGCATCCATTTTTAATACCACTAACACGGAGTAAGTGTTCCTCTTCCAACACAACCCAGCCAGTGATTTTTGTTAGTTATTTGCTTAATCTTAGAAGTTCTGAGTGATGTAAGATGACACTCCAGAGTAGTTTTAATTTACATTTTCCTAGTTGCTAGAGATGTTGAAAAGTCCTATAAATGATCAAGAGTTTCAGTAAAGTGGTACAGAGGAAAATCAACTTACAAAAACCAACAGTCTTTCTCTATACCATTAATAACACACTGAAGAAGAGACTACACAAACATTTCCATTGAAAATAGCTGTATGAAAAAAATCTAGGGATAAATCCAACTAAGAGAGAAAAAAGATTATACAATCAAAACGTAAAATCTCTGAAGAAGAATCTCTGAGATTGAGGAAGACTTTTCATGTCTACAATTTTGTAAAATTAATATTGTAAAAATGACCATTCTATTAAAAACTATTTATATATTCAATGCAATGATAATAAAAATCCCTAAACATTCTTCACAGAAATAGAAAAAACATCCTCACATTCATATAGAACCACAGAAGACCCATGATAGCCAGAGGTAATCTTCAGCAAAAAAGAAAAATACTGCAGGGAATACCATTCCATGTTTCAAACATATTACAAAGTTACAGCAATAAAAACAGTATGGCACAAAAGCAGATACATAGACCAAGGAGACAAAATAGAAGACCTGAATACAAATACATGAAACTACAGCCATCTCTTATGTGACAAAAATGCTGAAAGCCATGTCCTACAGGAAAGACCATATTCAATAGAGGGTGCTAAGGAAGCTGAGAGGATTAGATCTACCCATTAACTGCTCAAATATCAACTTTAAAAAGATAAAAAACTCATCATGAACCCCAAAACCTTGAAATTGCTAGAAGAAAACAAACAGTGCTCTATAAGATATAAATAAGTGTAGGAGAGGATGCTTCTTACTCAGGAATTAAAGACAACAGTACACAAATTGGACCACATAAAACTGAAAAGCTTCTAAGCAGCAAGGGAGAGAATCAGTTGGGAGAAAAGGAAGCCCACAGAATAGGAGAGAGTCCTTGCCAGCTATACATTTGACAAAATATTAATATCCAAAAACATATAAGGAGCTAAAATAAAAGAGTAATGAAATAACTGACTCAATTAAAAACAGACTGTGGATCTGAACAGAGTTCTCAAAAGAAGCAAAATTAGCTAAGAAATATCTTAAGATGTGTTTTCTTTTTCCTTAGAAATTACCGTTTATTTTTAGGCAAAGACTAGCTGGATGTGCTGGCACAGGCCTGCAATCTTTGCAGTGGGAGGCTGAGGTAGGACAACCATATAAGGTTGCCTGGGATGCAGAATGAGGTTAATGCTAGACTAGGCAATTTAGAATGACCCAGTCTCAGTAAACAAAAGGAATGGAAATCAAAGCTGGGGATATATCTCAGTGATAGACAGTTTGACTTGCATAAAGCCCTAGGTTAAATTTTTATGAGATATATAAAATGAGAGATATATTTCATGAGAGAGAAAGACAGAGAGAGAGAGAGAGAGAGAGAGAGAGAGAGAGAGAGAGAGAGAGAGAGAGAGAGAGAGAGAGAGAGAGCAACAGAGACAGGGAATATAAAATGAGACAGACATATAAAATGAGAGATATATTTTATGAGAGAGAGGGAGACAGAGAGAGAAAGAGTGACAAAGACAGACAGAGAGACCAAGAAGAAAAGATAGAGACAGAGAGACAGAGGAAGACAGAGACATAGACATAGAGAGTCAGAGATATAGAGAGAGTCAGAGAGAGAGACTGGACTTACTTACTGAGTGGAAGAATTCAAATCTTTGCTTCTCATTGAGATGTAGTTGTCTCACAGATGGAGAACTACTGCCAGCTGGCTGCATGTGTGGGCTCAGTGACTCTAGTCACAATTGTGCCAGTATTTATCTTTCACTGTAGGAAAGACCTTGTCTTCCAGGAGGAGAAACAGCTTTAAACTGTCAAACTTGGTTGAGGCAATTATTAGCTAAACAGAGACAGGCTTTCTTCCTGCTAGAACACAGATATGAATTCCAGTCTTTGTTGTTTCTAAGCATAGTTTGTGATGGATGAGAAATTCAGACCATTGGTTATCTTATTGTCTCCAAGCATGTCAGGATTTGCAGTTTCTTTTGATTCAAAGTTTAGGTGAGAGGTCATGAAGAGAGTGACTATGTTTGGTCATGTCATGCTCTTTGAAAGATAAATCTCTCCAACCTTGAGTGTGCATGCGTATACTTCATGCTGGAATTCATGTGTTGAAAGTTTATTGTTTTGTTTCCAAGTAGAGGTGGATGAAGATGGACAAACAATCAGGGCAGAGATGCTGAAGGTATCTGCTCTTTTTGTGAACAGTGATGCAAGGCCATGCCAAGTGTCATGCATGTGTCTGGGATTCCAAGGTCAACAAGATGACAGACTCTACAGCAATCCACTGTGTCTTAAACCAATGGACAAACAGGTTGATGTCACCAGGATGAGTCATGTTGTGTCATTGGTTCCTTAGTTTAATGGTGATAGATGCCCTGGTGGGTCACAGTTCTCTTGCTCACACCGTCTCTTACCCTACACATGCCCCTCATCCAACCACTCATTTTCCAGCTTTCTGTATGGGAGTTCAACACAATGTCCTCTGTAGCAGGAATGGCAGAGTGACCTCTATGAAAACGGGGGAGGGGGGGAGCCACAAGAGCATCTCCTGCAGGAGAACCTAATTAAGGACTGCTTGAAAGACCAAGGATTGCTGGTGCAGACAATGTCAGCCAATCGGGAACATCTGTTTGGAAAAGATGCTTTCTTGGGACCAATGGGGTGCGGGTGGAGGGTATTAAAGGAGCTTGCAGCTGTGTTCAGATGAGCTTGCTGCAGGCATTTCTCATCTGCTCCCGGAGTGTGTGTCATTGACTCCAAGACACCTCACCTTCAACCCCCAAGAGCAGGTAAGAGCAGGTGCCTGTAGTCCAGGGGTCAGACAACAGGCCTCTGCTGCCAACTTCCAGATATTCTGTCCATGATTGCTTCTCTGTTCATACAATGAACAGAGACATTGCCTCAAGCTGTCATAGCTGATTGGGCTTTTCACCTTGCTTTGTCTTCCTAGTGCTGCAGGATCAGCTCATTGCTCTGAGGATGCAGGAAGGGCAGGAGCCACTTTGGCTTCTCATTGGGTAACCTGTTTTGTTCAACCGTTCTTGTATTTTTTTTTCAACATTATCAGAGCAATTTACCACAAACTGGTGGCTTAAAGTCACATTGATTTATTCTTCTACAACTCTGCAGGTCAGAGTTTTGTGCACATCTCTCTGAACTAACAACAAAGAGTTCTTCCAGCGACATTCTCTTCAGCAGGATCTACAGGGTACAATGGAGTCCTTGCCTTTCCCAATTCTAAGGGTGTCTGTACCTGTAGTATGGGGTACTTTTCTTGACTCTCCCTTCAAAGCCAATAATATTGTACATTTCTCTCAGTCAGATCAGATCAGATCAGACTGTAACATGTTCTCTGTTTTATTAGCCATGTATTAATGCATGCCTGTCTGGATAGCTGTCATGGTTTGAATATACTTGGCCCAGGGAGTGGGACTATTTGGAGGTGTGGCTTTGTTGGAGTAGGTGTGTCACTGTTGGTGTGGGCTTTAAGGCCCTCATCTTAGCTGCCTGGAAACCAGAATTCTGCTAGAAGCTTTCAGATGAAGATGTAGAACACTCAGCAACTCCTGCATCATGTCTGCCTGGATGCTGCCATATTCCTGTCTTGATGATAATGGACTGAACCTCTGAACCTATAAGCAGCCACAATTAAATGTTGTTCCCTTGGTCATGGTGTTTGTTCACAGCAGCAAAACCCTAACGAAGACAATAGCCCAGGAGAGTCTCCTTATCTTATGGCTCCTTATCATGGGATGGGACACACACATGGGGATTGAGACAGAACATCAAATAACCTGTTATCTGTGATTAAAGCCATCTGCCTGTGATAGGCATAATCACATTAAAAGAGCAGTTTGTGGAGGATTTCATCATAACTGAGCCTTATTATGACTGCTTTCGTTTCTTCTAGTGTTTTATTTCCACCACGTTTTTTATTTCCCCACCCACTGCCCCAGACATGTCTGACTCAACAATGTATCCTTCCAGAAAGTATGACTGCTTGTCTGCTGGTGTCTGGGCCAGTATCCTGTTCTTCACTCTCAGGAAAAGTGCCCCATCTTCTTAGAGCCAGGCACAGTGAGGCAGGATAGATCACACATAACCAGGAAAGGTTACATGCAAAACAGAGTAGGAAAAGTAAGAAAAAGGTGGGCTGCAGAATATTTCTCAGAAGTACTATGTAATCATCAGCATGAGCTCATGGACTCTGCTCTGCTTCCTTGACACAAGAGCAAAGATCAGTTTGATCGTTCACAATGATCTCCAAGAGCCACTTGGCAGCAAATTCTGTTTTTCCCTTTTGTTTCTAATGATTTATTCCAAATGACCCGAAGCTATAAAACAGATTGAAGCCAAAGTGTCTGCAAAGCCTGACTTGCTTTCCTTTGTTCTTTAAGCATGTCAGGAACTTGCATAGTCTGTCTCTGCATTTATTATTATCCCTTCTTCATAGAGAGCCATTGCCCAGGTATCTCTTCTTGTCCTCCAGGGATCTGCTTTTCCACAGCAGTATACTCTCTATTTCTTTTGCATGGAATTACCTCTTCTACAATATTTGAATCAGTAGCCATGCTATGCATTCACTGGGGAGGTTCATAGAGAAAATCAGCATGCATCTCTGCCTACACATGAAAGTATCTTAAGTTACAGTTCATGTAACAAAGAAATTAAATGGTACACAATCTACCATCCTTTCTGGGACATAGAAAATTATGATGAACAATAAAAATCAATCAACTAGTCAGCCAATCTATATCTATCAAGAATCTATCTGTTTATCCATGTATCATCTGTATTAGCTAGTTTTCTGGTTGCTGTGACCAAACATCCTTATCCAGTATTATGTTACTGTGCTAAAACATGGAAGGAAACCAGTTTGGGGAGGAAGTGTTTATTTCAGCTTGAAGGTTATAATCCATCACTAAGGGAAGCCATATGTAAGTTGAGCTTGAGGATAGGAATTGAAGCAGAAGGCCTTGGAGGGACACTGTTTACTGTCTTGTTTACCCAGATTTCGTATACAACCCAAGAACTCCCATATAGGGGTGGCACCACCCACAGTGGGCGGGGTTCTCTTACATCAATCATTCATCAAGAAAATGAACTACAGACTTGTTTATAGTCCAACCTGATGGAAAAACTTTCTTAATTGAGGTTTTTCTGCCCAGGTGACTCTAATTTGTGTCAAGGTGACAAAAGCTAACCAGGACAACCAAATATCTGACACAAGCCAACTGGAGGATGGGCTATTTTGGCTCATGGTTTAGTAGATACAATCCAACATGGCAAAGGATATAGCTGTGGAAAAAATGAGGCAGCTAATCACTTTACATCTGCAGCCAGGAAAGAAAGAGTCATTATGAATATATATTCTTGACTAACTTTTTATATGGTTTGCACTTCAATTGTAGAAGGGTGCTAACCTCACTTAGGGTGGGTCTTTCCCCTCAATCAGCCTATTGACTACACAGATCAAGTTCCCTCACAGACACTCAGAGAAGCTTGAGTCCTTGGTGATTCTAGACCCTTGAGAATTGAAGGTTAATATCTACCATCCACCTACTGTCTATCTGCCATTGACCTGTCTACCCATTACTGACTTGTCCTCTGTTTATGTCACATTTGTTCATCTTTACAATGTCTCTAAGCAAATATATTGCTGTTTATATCAGATTTGCCTGCCTTGAAAGTTTGGTTCCCAGTAGCCTGCACTATTTGGCTGGGTTGAGAGACTCTAGAAACAGTGGGAGGAAAAATATCACCATGGAAAACATTGTTAATATGAAGACATTCAATCACAGCCCCTTTCTTTGTTTATTTACAGTCTCTCAATAGTAGATGACAAGTTCCATTATTGACTCCATTAATATCATGCTATGCCCAAGCACGTAACAAGCAACCATAGACCTGTCTCTCTAAAACTAGGAAACACAATAAATCCTTCCTCCTTTAAGCTATGTCAAGATTCTCTCACAACAATGATAAGATGAAGATAGAAAGTTGGTGCCAGAGAAGCAGGATTATCATTGTGATTAAATCTGACCATGTAGTTCTTAGATATTTCATAATGGTTTATGGGAATAGTTCCAAAGAGTTTGAAGATAGGGGCTGGAGAAGCCTTTTAATACTACAAGCAGAGCTTAATGGGTGATGCTAGTGAGACCATAGGTCAGAATGCTGACAAGAATGTGGACACTAAATCTGTGTTCATGAGTTTTCATGTAAAAACGTGGCCTCTATTAGGAATCAAACCAGAGGGCATTCCTGTTACACCCTCCCAGACAGGTCATCTACATTTTATCCTTGTCCTGAAATTTTGTGGGAGGCTAAGATTAAACTCCAGAGAACAATGAATTTCGCTGAAGAAAGTCCAAAACAACAATATTCAGACTACGGAATGGTTACTACTGGCTGCTTTACAGAAGAACTGGAGAAAAGAGTGGAATAAAAAGATGATTGGAAAAACATTCTGTCTGCCAGAGAAGGAGTGGTGTAGGAGTTGAAGCAAGCTTACTCCAGCCAGGGAAGCAGGTTGGCCAACTGCAGATCTTCACTTCTCTTATCTTCTCCCTGCCCTCGTCTTTAGATGTTCAGGGAAGTAGGTCAGCTTCTTCACCTCTCCCCCCGTCCTCTAAATCCAATCCTCCAGTCTCACCCCCTTATCTGTAGCAGAGCATCTAATGATGCTTCCCCTTCCTCTCTCCTCCCATCTGCAGGAGATCATGAGGAGGATCTTTCCTCCAGCCTCTTCTCACTGATCCTGTTATCCCGGCCCCCGCCTCCAGCAGGCACCCATTAGGAAGTATCAGTTGAGGGTTCTAGTGTCTTAATATTGTGGCAGGGCCTTTCTCTAAATTTTATTTTATTTATATAGCTATATCTCCTCTACGGGTCCTTAGTAAATACATTATGGCATCCTTTTTAATGTTTTTATGGGATTTCAAGGTGTGTGAATCCAGTGGTCTTCTCTTTCTGTATCTGTCTTTTGTCCCTTCTCTTGGGTTCTTTTCCTTCTATTTGTTTTTTTTTTTCCTATTTCAATGGATTAGAATTTGTTTTATCCTGTTTTATTTTATTATAACTCCTGGAAGCCTGTTTATTTTCTAGCGAGAGACAGAAAAGGAGTGGATCTTGATGGAAGGGGAAGTGAGGAGGAACTGGAAGGACTAGAGGGAGGGGAAAACATAATGAGGATATTTTATGTGAAAATATCTATTTTCAATAAAAGGAAGAAGGAGTTAAGCCAACAAAGCTGTGTTGTTAAAGACATTAGCATCATTAAAAAGAATGCAAGCACTTTGTATGGGCACATCTTGAAGCTATCTCAGGGATTGACAAGACTGTACCTGTCATGGCTACAGGGTGTAAAAATGTGAAGCCCTTTGAAAGGCTTGAGACAAAAGAGTTGCCAGATCTGTGGATATCTCATTGGGGTCATCCTGAAGATCTGAGAAAGTCTGAGGAGAGGGTAAGGAGTTGTAGACTCTGTCCTCCTTCTCCTGAGACTGAAAGTACCCCAGGCATAAGTCATCAGTGAAAAGCGAGGTTCTGGCAAAGGAACATTCCAGAACCAAGTGAAAGAAAACAGAATCAAGTGAAAAAAAAGGAAGTGTAAATATAGCTAGCTTTCTCAGGCACCATAAACATGTGACCCATTGGCCAATGAGGGGATTGTTTCCCTAGAGTCTTCCAAATTAACTTTTCAGTTCATGGTTCACTACTTTGACTACCCACCCTCAAGTCAGCACCCTCAGCTTCTCAGGGAATGTGTCCTATATGTAAAGACCAGGATCTTGAGCTTTTAAGCAGTATTTGAGAAAGTGAAGCAGTGGACAATGTATATTAGACTTGCTACTAAATGCTTAGTACAGTTAAGTGAAGGCCATTTTATTACTGTGATGACTGACATTATAGGTTGACTTGCTTGTGTTAAGAGAGGGCACAAATACACACTGGGTATGACTGTGAGGGAATGAAGGACATCCACTCTCACCAATGTGGGTGGGCAGCATCGAATCTATGAAGTCTACGTAGAACAAATGGATTCAAGAAGGGAGCTTTGCTCCTTCATCTGTGAGCTGGGACACTTGGACATATGGGCTCTGGCTCTTGAGCCATGTGTTTATATCCTGCATGTCCTGGCAATTGGTTCTCTGACTCTGCTTTCTGATGACATATTGGGCATCTCTGCCTCTTCACTCCTGTGAAACTTTTCCTGTGCACATCTTCTACTAATTCTCTCTCTCTCTGGGCAACACTGACTTCACAGCTCCTCATTTGATTTCACACCATTCATGTTCAAGACACAAGAGCAGGTAAGATTCTGGTAGGTAGAAGTTACCTGGTGATATCTTTTAAATTGGTAAAGTTTATGTGACAACTACTTTCGGACCAGGGGAATAAATAAACAAACAAATAATCAATCAATCAATTAAGAAAAGTGTGCCAATGTCAGTGCCTTTGGTTTCTGAAAAGCTTCCATTCCAATCTGGTCCAACTACTCGGCTTCACTGGATTTTTGTGACTGCATAAAGGAAACTGACAAAATTGAAGCAAATTTGGAATATGTCACAGAAAATTTGACATAGGTTTTTACAATTGAGCTATACATATGCTCTTCTTTGTATTTAAAATAATACAGTGCACCCTCTGTGTGCGGGTAAAAGCTGGACAGTAGCTCTCAATGGGTAGATGAACAGAAATAGGACCTGCTTCCCTGGTTACAATCTAGTAAATACTTTATACAGATATATGATTAAATAGTGTGACAAGCCCTACTGAAGAACCCTATAAGGCTTTCTAAGAGAAGAAAATGAGAGGTGTGAGGTAATCAGGTTGAGTCAGAGAAGGCTTCTCCAAGGACATGAACTTTATTTTCTGATTTGAAATATAATTAGAAGAAAGCCCACAAGGGAGGAGGCTGGAAGGACCCAGGCAGAAGCAGGGAAGAGCTGAGGAATGGAGTGTTGTGGCTTGATGTCATGCTGGAGTCCATGGGAGGCCAGGGAGTGATGGTGCTGTGCCCTGTGAGCATGGAGTAAGGGAAGCCTCAGTCTTTGCGGAGGTGTCGGCATAAGAGATGCACCAGGCCTGATGTTTTCAGGTGGGCTATTAGCCCACCTGTATGAGGAGAAGCAAGAGACTATTGAGAGGGGAGGAGCGTCCAGGCTGGGTGCCACTGAAATGCTAACATGGCGATGAGAGCTAATTCATAGCTATTGTACAGCTCTACATGCGGGGTACCTGGAAGGGAACGTAATGTACATCTAGGTTGTATGAAGCAGATAGTATTTAAATTATGAGCTGTTGTGTTGCATAATATTTGGAAATGGGTGTTTAGGTTCATGTAGTCTTGTTTATTTAAGAAAGCATTGCCCTCGGGGGCATAGTTATGTTAAATTATTCAGAGGTAGGAACCTAAATCTTTGTGTAATTAAAAGCACTCGAATCATCAGTTGGATCAGAACTCATTTGAACGCAGTCGGGGACCCACACAGTGAAAGGAATTTGTAGAGCAAATGGCAGCAATGTTGCACGGGGAATACTTGCCTGCTTACTCTTCTCTCAGCCGGAACAAAGCACTCCAGGATACACTGTCAGACCCATGACACAACTCAGACAAGGCTAGAGATGTTCCACCTTCAGTGATGTTGGGCAAATGAAAGGAAGCATGCAAGTACAGTGGTTACTGCTTCACAGTGTGGTAACTAGAGATTCGTTTGCTCCTCTTCGTAGGTGCTGCTCAGTCTCTCTGGGAATACAAAAAGCTTCAGGGATGTAAAACTGAGATACTCATGACCTCAGCAATGGTTTGTCATAAGCACCCTTTTTTTCAGACCATGCTCACTGATGTGCATGCAGCATGCATCCTTGGTGAGCGCACAGCTTGAATCCTTGGTGTGCACACAGCAGGCATCCTTGTTCAGGGAAGTCTTCATGGAAGCATGACTCTTTTCACGCCTAACTAAGCTGTAGGAGGGGCATGAAGCTATATTTTAGGAACGGCCTACTTATAATCCAGTGAGCATAAATGATATTTCTTTGTCTAGGAAAATAAAGGCCTCTTTAATTATCTGACAAAAGAGAGGAAAGTGGTTGACCTAGTTTGCATTCTATTGCTGAGATAAACACCATGACCAAAAACAACTTGAGGAGGAAAGGGTTTAGCTGGCTTTTATGTCCCAGTCATTGAAATCTATTGTGGAAAGAAGCCATGGCAGGAACTCAAGGCAGGGACCTAGAGGCAGAAGCAGAGGCCACAGAGGAGTGTTCTTTACTTAATTGCTCTCCATGGCTTTCTCAACTTGCTTTTTTTGTATGACTCAGGACCCTCCCACTGGGAGTGGAACTGTCTACAGTGAGCCGGGCCCTCTCCCATCAAATATCAACCAAGAAAATGCTCCATAGGCTTGCCTATGGGCTGATTTTATGGATACATCTTCTCAATTGAGGTTTGTTCTTATAGAAGACACTAGATTGTTCAAGTTCACAAAAAAACCCATGTGTAACGGTACAGGTTAAAAGGGGAGAAGGATTTGTGCTGCCCCTGATGAGAACATTATATGGAAATCTTTATGAACCTATATTAAATGTTTTCTTGATGTCTTGAATTCTCATTTTCAGTTCTTTGCTGCTTCTGCCTGGATTATTTCAGCCTAGTCCTTCATGGTTTATTTCCTAATCATGTTTCAAATCAGAGCTTATTCTGAGTTGGATAAGATCATTCCCTTTTTACTGTGGGACATCTCTGTGAGAATCGGTTGCTGGCTTATAGTCAACGTGGAAAGTGCAGGACATTTGGCTAGATGTTTGCTGAACTTGGGTGGTATTCCTCGGATGTGATTTTACTCACAGCCACTTATGTTCATGTATTTGCTCTTTCTGGAAGTTTCCAAGGAAACATTTGTAGTGATCTATGGGCTGTCTGGCCTAGTTATCCCTCACAACTACACTGAAAAATTGAAATCCCAACTCCTCCCCAGTCCATTTCTTTTTAATAGCCCTAAGAGCAAAGATCGCCCAAAATTTGACTGACAGTTTAAAAGCATTAGCCATTACTCTTTTAGGAGTTACTCTGTTTTCCTTTGATCCCGTAGGTAGGTTTTATTTCTCTCTGACATCATATTATGCTGGCGGTGGAGAGAGTGTAATGAAGTAAACACATCTCGCAGCAGTACCACACTTCCTACAGACCTTATCTGCATCTACATCCAAAGTTATCATCATCAATTAAAGACCCATTTAGGGAAAACTTGGGCTGTAGTTTTTGGCATGAGATTTTCTTTTTACCAACTTTGAAGACAAAACAGAATTAAAACCTGCAATACAGAATTTCCAGTAAGCCAGTGGCCATAAATAATCTCTGAAGTCTCTTTTTTCAAGTTTTTGACAATGCCATTTTAATTTAATGCTGATCAGTTCCCATGTGTGCCCACTTCGTATCACTGAGATCCAGGTGGAAGATACAGGCATATCTTTGGATGTGAACCTGTTTCTCTGTGACATCTTTGGATGTCAACCATTCTGTGATGAACTGACATCAGTGAGCTTCATTGTTTGAAGATAAGTCTTTAGAGCCAAGCATGGTGGCCCACACCTGAGTTCTCAGCCCTCAAGAGGCTGAAGCTCAAGGATCATTGTGACTTTGAGGAGAGCTTGACGTACATAATGATTGCAAGGCCTGTTTTAAGCTATGGGCAAGACCATGTCTGACAAAACCAAACAACAACAGCAAAACCAAAACAAAGAAATCCATGATGGTGCTACGGCTTGCATACAAAGTATCCTTCAAAGATCCTGCTTTCGAACACTTAATTCCCAGTTGTAGGAGCTGTTTGGGAGGACTGTGGAACCTTTAGCTGGTGGAACCACACTAAAAGAATTATACCGTTAGGGGTGGGCCTTGAGGTTCTGTAGCCTGGCCATGACTGCTTCTCTCTGCTTTCCTGAGTCTGTATGCAGTGTGACCAGTCAGCCTAGTCCTTGCTGACATGCCTCCCCTGCCCCTTCTCAGACCCACCCCTTTAGGTTAAAATAAATCCTTCCTCCCTTAAGTTCTATATATCAGGGTTATATAATCACAGCAACAGAAAACCAAATGCTGACAGGCAATATTTCCCTTCTTAGGAAA
The DNA here is from genome assembly GCF_008632895.1 of Mastomys coucha. Classification (NCBI taxonomy): domain Eukaryota; kingdom Metazoa; phylum Chordata; class Mammalia; order Rodentia; family Muridae; genus Mastomys; species Mastomys coucha. The sequence goes on along the minus strand of NW_022196914.1, from coordinate 30,622,024 downwards.
GTGTTTGCTTCCAAGAAGCTCTCTGATGCTCATCTTCCGCTCTCAGAAGCCAGTTCATTTCAGCAGTGTGGCAGCCTGACCTCCTGAGAACAACAGGTCAATGTGGGGCGCCAGCCACTGATGACTTGCATGGTGCCGATTTCTGTCCTAGAAGTTTGATTGCTGGCTTATTAAGAGAATAAAACACCTTTAATGCAGGTTCCGGTGGCTTAAACCCAAATAAACCATCTGATTGAGGAACTTTATGAGCTTTGATGTTATGTTCAAAGTCCCAGCAAATATCTCAGACATAGAGACAAGGGCATTCAAAACTTCTGCCATTTAAGGTTCATATGATACCGCATTGCCCAGCTGTATGCTAGTGTAAGTGTGCTGAGCAGGCTGAAGAGGGCGGTGCTAGAGATGAGCGGACTAAAAGGGGCGGTGCTAGTGATGATCAGGCGTGAAGGGAAACGTGCTAGGCTAGAGATGCGCAGGCTGAAGAGGGTGGTGTTACTGATGATTAAGCCGAAGGGGGCGGTGCTAGGCTAAGATGATTGCTGATTTGAGGTAGGAAAAGAATCTTTGACTTCCTCTGTGATTAGTTTCTCCAGATGTGACCACAAAGCTGAGGGACATCTTCACACGTGTGCTGGGGCTGTAGCACATCTCCACAGTGAGTGACCTGCATCTGCAAAGATGTTCCTTCTTCCCTCATATTCTGCACACCCGTGGTCTGATCTCATAGTGTCAGCCGGGCTCTGATCGCTCCAAAACGAGGGAAGAGCACATCGGTAGATTCTTCCGGTTCCTTTGGCTTTTGGTGATCCTTGGCTTGTGGCTGCAGTGTCTACCTCTGTCTTCACAGGGCATAGTTCCCATCATGCCCTTGTTGTTGTTGCTCTTTTCTGACCTTTATGTTGGTAATTGCCCCCGATTTAAGGTTAATCTTGTTAACTTAGAATCTTCTTGTTTTAAGCTCTTTAACTTAATTAAAATCCCAAGCCTTTCCTCCAAGTAAGGACAGATGTGACGATCTCAGTACTTGCTAATATCTGCGGGGGACCATGAGGCTCTCACATACTAGCATATTTGGATATACCAAGAGTAAAATCTGCCTGCTTTTTAGTTGATGTTCTTTAGGGGATAACCCTTACTGCACTGTGACCATCCCTGAGAGTCATCTATACTTAGTACCAGGCAGTAGTTTTCCTCAGTGGTACCTCCCTTGTTGAGAGCATGGCTACTTTAATATTTTCTATAAGAACACTGACACCACCTCTGCTTATAACCATGTTCTACCATGACGTGAGCCTTTACTGCCTACTCCATGTACAATACCACTGCATTGTACTCCATGTACAATACCACTGCAACCTACTCCATGTATAATACCACAGCTCCTGTTCTACGTACCATGTCTCTGTATTTGTAAGAAGCCATGTGCTTCTATCTAGTACATATTATACACATTATTACTTATAGCTGTGCACATCTTTGAGTGTCAGTGTAGGGCTCACAGGATGAAAACTATTAAACTTCCTGAGTAGAAGCAGGCCACCATCCCAGGCAACTTCTTACAGAGCACTCCCTCTCTTCAGAACTCTTTGACACGGACGGTTTACTCGTCATTTTCCTTTTGGATCCCTGCCGTCTGTTCTGCCTGCATGTTCTACTTTGTCTTTCCTCCCGAGAGCAGAGACTTTTTTCCCCGTTTTGTTCACTAAGTTGCCCAAAATGTTTGGAGGTCACATAGGTCACAGAAGATATATTTGTGCTAGTGCTTTAACAAACGAAAACAACCAAATGGTCCTTTTTAGGAGGGGTCATCTGAAAAATGGAATTCTTAATTCCAGTAAGTGATCTCCAGGCTAGAGATTTTAGACACTGAAACCGTCTTCAGGTAGAGGTAGGGGAGGGAGCTAGGTATGGAAAGGGATCCTGTAGGTGTACTACAGAGCCCACTCACTGTGTTTAGTAGCAAGCAAAGCATAAGATTGCAAAAATGACTGGAATCCCACTATTGTCTCTTCCCTAGCCCTTAGGGATTGTTTTGTATTTCAGATTAGTTTATACTATCTTCATGAGAGAGAAGATATCTAAAATCTTATGAAATATGTTAATTAAAATTTGCCAAAGAGGTTTTCAGAGGTCCTGATTCAGTGAGAATACCCACTCTAAGGATTATGACTGTGACTTTAAGGTGTTTGAGAATTTCTGCCCTCTGAACTTGGTTTATAGTGCTCTCCTTAGAGACACATGCTTCCAGAAAACAGGGTCTTTAATCACTGTTTTTCTAGTAAAATCTCTCCCTCTTTCTTCTCTTTCTTCCTTTCTCTCTCTCTCTCTCTCTTTTTTTT
>NW_022196914.1:30612412-30619456 GCF_008632895.1 Mastomys coucha | reverse complement strand
TCTGCCTGCCTCTGCCTCCCAAGTGCTGGGACTAAAGGCATGCACCACCACCACCGCCCAGCACTCTCCCTCTTTCTTAATATGCCACCCTTTACATTACTTACTTACCATGTACTATGAGTAGCTATGAATACTTCTTGTGAAATAACTCATGCACGTAAATAACCTCCAATAACCATGACTACTTGATCCAATGAACAGCAGGCCTCAGCCATTTGTTAGTCAAATTTGCTTCAAAGAATACAGATAAGGCTCTCCTAGTGGCACTTGCTTTTCCTCTTTGTGGCAAGCAGGCAAAAGAGTCTTCAATATGTGGATTTAAGTCATTACTTACACATCCTGTGAGTCAGCTGCCTCTGGAGAGATGCCCTACATTGCTCTAATTATTGTTTACATTCTGGAGGAAGATTGACAGCAGCAATGTAAATGTCTCCTTCTGTGCGGGTCATTTCAGAAATCGAGTTAACTGTTTAGTGACTTGCCAATATCAGTCTTGGGAATGGAACCTCTTGCTCTTCAATAAAGAAGGCATTTCATCAATTGAGTTAGAGGCTGTGGTGATAATATCAGTACAGCAAGGATGGTCATTACACCTCCAGGCAAAAGGACAAGCTGAAAATGAAAGCTATGAGGAGAATATTGATCGTATAATGTGAAGATGTGCCATGTAGCAGGGTCACAGACCGGTCAGCAGGTCTAGTTTGCTCTCTCATGCCTCCTGTCTTTCTAGTTCTGATCTGAAAGGGCCATTTCGCTTCCCTGTAATAGGGGTCATGTACATGAAACATGGAACATGGCATGGAAATGTACATGGAATATACATACATGCATCATGTACATGGAATATACATCCAGGGGGAGAGGAAGATGACTGTGTATTAAGGCAAACCATGGGTATTGCCCTATGCGTGTCCCAGCTCCACGTTTTAAAGACTTGGAAGATAAATTTCAGGAAGAGAATGGTACATGGTACACCATGTGTAGATGAAGGCCTTAGTTCTCAGGAACAGGACAAGTAAGATACAGCAAACTGAACTCTAATATAGATGGGATCCATGGCTAAAACAAGCAAACCACAGCTTTGCCTCCTAAAACCTTCCTTCATAAACACTAAGACAAAGATGAGTTCAAAAGGTGCAAAGTAACAGGTGAAATTAGCCTCTTTGACTGTTATCAGCCATTGCCTCTCCAGAGGGCACCGGGCACTCCTACTGGAGGGATGCAGGCTCCTCTCCTTTGCTCGGTAGTGGAGAAAGGACAGAGTGAGCATCTGTGTTTATCTCAGTCACAAAAATGCTGTATATTTTGCTTAATAAGGAGGGAAATAGGCCTTTTTTAATTATGGAAAAGCACAGGAACATTACTGTGTGCCATGGCCGTTGAGGACATGTCAACTCCACTGCTCAGAGCCCTGGTTATGTTTGTTTTGGTGCCAACTTCTACCTTAGAGTTCCAGTTCACTTACTTCCAAATGAAGTGAAACCCACCGATTCCCAATGGACTAGAAGCTGCCTTCAGTACAAATGTGATTTTCTCGGCCAAGAATCCCTTCTCAGTTAATTCCTTTAAAGGAAGGGGCAATAGTCTTCCTTATTCTTCCTTCTATCCCCATGCTATTCTCTTTAACTTGGTTTATTCTTAAACAGGAAATGGCATTGTTAGGCTCTTATAAGGAACAATGTTTATTTGAAACATGTGTACATTTATTCCAAGAAACATAAAAATGTGCTTTGTGGGTCATGAACAGGGATGAAGAGGCACAGCTCACAGACGTGGGAAGTGGAGCAGAAGAAGCCAGGACAGTGTAGGTGATGATACCCTGGCTCACAGTCAGCCCACCAATAGCCACAGCAACAGCAACAGCAGCAGCAGGAACAGCAACAACAATAGGAACAACAGCAGCAGCAACAGCAACAGCAACAACAGCAAGAGCAACAACAGCAGCAGCAACAGCAACAACAGCTGCAACAATAACAACAACAGCTGCAACAGCAGCAGCAGCAGCAGCAGTATCAACAGCAGCAACAACAGCAGCAACAGCAACAATAATAATAACAACAGCTGTAACAGCAGCAGCAGCAACAGCAGCAGCAGCAGCAACAGTAACAGCAACAAAACATCTAGACCTAATGATATACCTGCAAGCTCTAGAAAAACAAGAAGAGATAACTCTCAAAAGGGTAGATAGGAAGACATAGTAAATTCAGTGATGAAACCAGTGTATGGAAACAGCAACAAGAATGAAAGTGATACAAAGAATCAGTGATACAAGAGTTGGTTCTTAGACAAGGTGAACAAAGTTGACAAACCTTTAATCAAATTAACCAACACACACACACACCCATACACATACATGGATATACCCCCACACACATGCATACACACATACTAAACACACACATCCATACACACACACATACACACATATACACATACCCATACACAATATATTCTCAGAGAGAGAGAGAGAGAGAGAGAGAGAGAGAGAGAGAGAGAGAGAGAGAGAGAGAGAGAGAGAGAGGACATTGAAACAATACCAGGGAATTTAGACTCCTAGGATATACTTTACAAATTTTTTTCCCACAAAATGCAAAAACCTAAAAGAAATAGATGAATTTCTTAATAATATAAACTTACCAAAGTTAAATTAAGATGAAACCAACAACTTCAAGAGATCCACAATCTCTAGTAAAATAGAAGCTGTAGTTTAAAATATCCTAACCAGGCCAGGCAATAGTAGTCTTTAATCCCAGCACTTGGGAGGCAGAGACAGGTGGATCTCTGATTTCCAGGCCAGCCTGGTCTACAGAGTGAGTTCCCAGCAGCCAGGGCTACACAGAGAAACCCTGTATTGAAGTTTGGTTGATATCCCAGGGGCATGGGGTATGCCTGACGGTAAATGGAGGGGTGGATCTGGGGAAGAGGGAAGAAGCATTCTGAGAGGAGAGGAGGGAGGGGGAGAATGCAGCCACATGTGACATGTGACAGAATAATACATTTTTAAAGACCCACTCACCCCCTAAACAACAACAGCAAAACTCTTAGGGGTAAATGGCTTCAGTGCTGAATTCTACCAGACCTTCAAAGAATGATTCATACCACTAATACCCACACTCCTCAAATTATTCTACAAAATAGAAATTGAATAATTATTTCCTAATTCTTTGTATAAAGCCACTATCACCCTGATACCAGAACTATGCAAGGACTCAGGGGGAAAAAATTATGAACCAATATTCCTTATGAACGTGTATGTGAAAATTACCAATAAAATACGTGCAAATTGCTTCAAGAACACATCAAAACATTATCTGCCATAATCAAACTGACTTCATTCCGGGGGTTTGGGTGTGATAACATCATCCTAAATGAAGAGAAACTAAAAAAATTTTTTTCTACTAAAATCAGAAAGAAGACAAGATGTCCACTATTTCCATGCCTATTTAGTATGGTACCTGACGTCTTAGCTGGTGCAGTAAGGCAACTGAAGGGGATCAGAGGGATATAAATAGGAAAGGAAGGAGTCAAACTATCTTTATTTGCAGATGATTTGATTTTATACCTAAAAGGCCCCAAGGATTCCATGAGGAAACATCTACATCTAATAAACACCTTCAACAAAGTAGCAGAACCTAAAATTAACACACAAAACCAGTAGCTTTCCCATGTACATAAAAAAAACATGATGAAGAAGAAATCAGGGAAACAACACTTTTATATTATATTGTGGGGTAACTCTAACCAAACAAGGGTTAAAAATACTTGTCTAAAAATCCTTTAAGACACCAAAGAAGACACAAGAAGATGGAGAGAACTCTCATGCTTATAGATTGGTTGGATTAATATGGGGAAAATGGTCACCCAACAAACTCAATCTACACTTTGATTCAAACCCAATATCAATATTCCAACACAGTGCTTCACAGAAGTTGAAAAAAGTCTTCAGCTTCATATGGAAACACAGAAACCCAGGATAGCTGAAACAATGCCAAACAATAATAAAAAATGTGGAGGTATCACCATCCCTGATTTAAAGTTGTATTAAAGAGCTACATTAATAAAACAGGGTGGCATTGGGATAAAAACTGACGTATTGCTTAGCAAAATAAAACTAAAGATACAGACATAATTCTGCACACCTATGGACACCTGACTTTTGAGAAAGAAGCCAAAAACACACACTAGAAAGACAATATTTTTAGGGAATGGTACTTGTCAAACTGGATATATACATGTAGAAGAGAGAAGATGGTTTCATATTAATTACTAAGCAAAAAACCCCAAATGAGTCAAGGATGTCATAGGAAGATCAAATATCCTGAACCTGATAGGAGAGAAAGTAAGGACTTGGCTTGACTCATTGGAATAGGACAAGACTTTCTGAACAGGTTGCCAGCAGCACAGACATTACAACAAGAATATGTGGGACTCAAGAATGAACACAGCTTCTGTAGAGCAAAGGACACCATCACTCAAGGAAAGCAGCAGCCTACAGAATGGGAAGGGATCTTTACCAATTATACATCTGATTTACTATCTAGAATATTCAAAGGACTAAAAGAAATGAACTTCAAGAAAACAAATAACCCAATTTAAAACTGGAGCGCAGAACTAAACAGATTTCTCAAAAGATTAAACACAAATGGCTGAGAAACACTTACAGAAATGTTCAACATCCTTAGTCATCAGGGAAATGCAAATTAAAACTCCTTCAAGACTTCATCTCACCCCACTCAGAATGGCCAAGATCAATAAATCCAATGACAGCTCGTGCAGGCAAGGATGGAGGGCATGGGAAACATCCATCTATTGCTGGTGGGAGTTCAAACTTGTATAGCCACCATGGGAATCAGGGTGGAGATTCCTTGGGAAACTGGAAATTCATCTCAAGATCTAGCTACCCCACTTTTGGGCATATATCCAAAGGATTCTATGTCTTCCTACAGAGAAACTTGTTCAACTATGTTCATTCTACTCTATTTGTAATAGACAGAAAATGGAAACATTCTAGATGTCTATCAACAGATGAATGGATAATGAAAATGTGATGCATTTACACAGAGGAATATTATTCAGCTATTAAGAAAAATGAAATAGTGAAATTTTTGAGCAATTGGATGATACTAGAAACAATTATGGTAACCCAAACTTCACAAGGCAAACATTGTATGTTTTCCCTTATATGTGGATTATGTGGATGCTAACTTTTTTTTTTTTTTTTTTTTTTTTTTTTTTTTTTGATTTTTCGAGACAGGGTTTCTCTGTATAGCCCTGGCTGTCCTGGAGCTCACTTTGTAGACCAGGCTGGCCTCGAACTCAGAAATCCACCTGCCTCTGCCTCCCAAGTGCTGGGATTAAAGGCGTGCGCCACCACCGCCCGGCAGATGCTAACTTTTAAGATATATGTGTTTCAGCCCAAATAACCACAGATTTTATGTAGCTAGTAAGTGACCAGGATGGAGGAGAAGACCTTGCCAGGAAGGGGAAGTGGAGCACAGTGTTATAAAGAGGTGAAGAAGAAACCAGATCAAGAGGATTAACTAGGGGGGGTGTCGGGGAGGGGAGTAAGGAAGGCAGCCTGGAGACTGATGACTGACAGTCACCTACCATTGTAAAAACTTCTCAAAATACATGCATATATGAAAGGAAATGGAATCAGTGTACAATGGGGTGACAAAGCCTCACTCTCAAATTCCCTGGATTGGTTGGTTACATTTTGTTCAGTGTTTGGCCAAAGGTCCCATATGATCCCCAAGAATCACAGGTTACTGCCAAAACTATTGGTTGCTCTCCACAACCTATGATGTATTAGTCAGGGTTCTCTAGAGTCACAGAACTTACAGATAGTCTCTATAGTAAGGGAATTTGTTGATGACTTTCAGTCTAATTCCCCAACAATGGTCTGCTGTGAATGGAAGTCCAAGGATCTAGTAGTCGCTCAGTCCCACAAGGCTAGTAGATTACAACAGATGTGCTGGTAAGTAAACGCAAGCAGACAAAGAAAATCTAATCTTCCTCCTTCCAATGTCTTTATGTAGGTTCCCAGCAGAAGGTGTGGCCTGGATTAAAGGTGTGTACCACCATGCCTGGATCTGGGACTTGTTTTGTCCCAGGCTGACCGTGAACTCAGAGATCTTCTTGCCATAGTCTCCTGGGATTCATAACCACTATGCCTCAAGATCTCCATACCAAGTTCCAGGTCAGAAACTTGTATCTCTCAGCCTCAAGATCTGGATCACTGGTGAGCCTTCCAATTGTAGTTCAATCCAGATATAACCAAGTTGACAACAAGGAATAGCCATTACATATGGTAAGGCTTTATTGCTGATGGCACAACTTATTTATTTCCAGGGGAAGTTTCACATCTGAAACAACAGGGCTCTGCTCTGCTCTTGAGCTTGAGGCTTCACTGGGTAAGAGAATTTCAGCAGAATGGTTAAGAAATGCTCTTGTACCTGTCTCATCAGAGTTGGAGCATGTTTGGTGGCTGAGTAGACTGTTCTGGAACTGTGAGGTAACTGGGACCTTGTAAGTGGAAATCTCCTGAGTACAGAATCATATTCAGCTTAGAGATTTTCTAAGACTGATTGACAGGTGATGAGTATGAAGAACTGGTATGTTGCCGATCTAGTACCACATTATCTTTGGCTACTGTCCATCTCTGCCTCCTCAGTGCTTACATCTGGTGTGCACATTACCACACATAGCTTTTCTTCTGCTCATAATGTGGACACTGGAGGTGCAAACTCTCGTTATCATTCTTGTGTGGCAAACGCTTTACTCACAGCAATCCTCCAGCCACTGAGCTTATGTACCATCAGTCCATATGAGTTCCTGTTTTATCAACTATTTTTGTTTAGATGTTTTAAGCACCCACATTTTTTTCTAACAGCAAGATCAACTCACATGTTTCTAAGAACATACCAGTTTTGTCTGAGGTGCTGTATTGAAAGAAAAACATACATTTTAATTAAAATACCATGTTTTTTTCCCCCCTACCTGACTTTGAATGACCATGAACAGTGGCTTCCTGATTAGATTTGG
>NW_022196914.1:30567548-30612402 GCF_008632895.1 Mastomys coucha | reverse complement strand
TCTCTGTCAGACAAAAATAGATGTTAGAGTTGGGAGAGTTATTGCATCAAGAGAAAAAAATCCAATACAGCTTTTATAAATCAGCCAGGGAAGTCCCTGAGGACACCATGCCCACTCTGGATGCCCTTGGCAATGGGAGCAGAGCAAAAGCATCCCACAGAGCCTTCCCACAGCACCCTGGGTCATCAACACCAGGCATCATTTATGCCTGGCTCAAAGGAGGGAGGCAGCTTGATGGATCTGCTGTTTCTATACCAGCTGCTGTCACTGGGCAACCTACGCTGGGATGGCCATCAAGCCATCCAGCAGCTCCTGGCAGACCCAGCCGCCCTGCCAAGACTAATATTTGAAAACCTTGAAATGGGATACACAACAAAAAGAAAAGCTGGTTTCCAGACGACTTCATAAATCTCAGGATCTATGGCCTGTGGGACCCACATTATGGCCCACAGAAGTCAACAGGAAAAACATATTTGAAAGAGAGCAAAGCCCTTCGTTTAAATGACAACCTGACTCAGGAGAAAGCTTCAGTCTCCCAGTTCCTCTTTGTCCAGCTGTTTAGGCTGAATTGTAGAATTTGTACCAAAACTCAGCCTTAATAATGTACATTCGTGTGCTTCACTGGAAAAGCCACACAATTAGCTATCACTTTTAGATGACTCTTGCCAGGCCTATCAAGAAAAGATACTGTGTTATAAAGATAAGGAACCTCCCCCCTCCCCCAGATTTTCAAAAGTAATATTTGTAGGCATTGCAGTATAATCAATGTTATATGAATAATCATTAAAGATTAAATGGCTAAAGTGTTGTTGAAACCTGACTTTAGTGCATTGGTTTTAAGATATATTAGTCACCAGGGAAAACTGGTGGTTATATGTGCTAGTAATGTCAACTATGAGTTTGATCTCTCCTGATGCCTATAAAAGCAAGAGAAACTGTTTGGAAATTAGGAATATTATAATGCTGTCATTGCTGTTGATGATAATGACACTTTGAGATACCAAAGGACTTGGGATATGAGAAGGGCTGAGGCCAGGTGGGTGCTGGGAAGAAAGCTGGGCTCTGCTTGGCACTCTATACAGTCCTATCTAGAGTTCTACTGGGCCTGAGGGGCTCAGTGGATTTGTAGAGGAGAGGGATCCATGACTAGTTCCTGTTAGAAATAGTAAAAGCAAGGGATGTTAGCGAGGAATGACAATGTTAGAGGCCTCATGGTAGAGGCCTGGCACTTTAAATGCTCTGGAGGCTGAGGCAGGATTGTAGTTCAAGGTCCATCTGGGCTACAGAGTGAGGTCAAGACAGCCTGAGCATAACTGAGTGAAGCTGTACTGGAAAGAAAGGAGAATTAGGGTTTTTAAGGGATATTGTCAGACAGAGGTGGAAGGTCACAGGTTGTACCTTGTAATTATTCATGAGGCATGCCTCTGCTTTGAAATAGTTACATCCCAGAAAATACTGTGCATAGAACATTGTGCATAAAATATGTAGGTCAAGTATATAATGTTCATATCCACTGGCTAAGTGATTAAGTGTAACTAGATGGACCAATCTGATGCCTAGGAAATTTCTCCAAGGTGTTTGTATTTGTGAACTACTGTGCAGACACTAACAGCTCAAGGGAGTGTTTCTTTTTCATTCTTTTGGGAATTTTAGGGGCACTGTTTGTAGGCATACCCTACCTTCCTCGTGAATGAAATGCTGACATGTGAAAGCAAGGGAAAACATCTTGTTCCTCTTAGTTAAGGATGGATAAAATAGTCCTGGCTAACCCCCTGTGAGGATGGAACTGCCTTTGGAATTCTAGTTGCTGAGACAATGCTGCAGGTGTCTTATTTGTACTCAGTGCCATAAGATTCCCTTCTGGTCCCACAAGAAGCCTATAGTTCTAGTCACTGAGAGCAGCTTCTGGAGCCAGGCATTCCCTTCCTGAAAAAGGCCAAAAGGGACATAGACACCTGTCTGTCTCTTCTCAAGAACACAATATCATATGTCACAAAAGAGACCTACCTACCTGCCATTTTGAAGGATTCCACCCTTGTCCTTTGGGCCTATAGTTACCATCATTGCCCTAAAAATACATCACTGAGCTTCTGTGACTACCTTATGGTAAATAAGCTACTTCTAACCTGAATTTTTTGTTTGAACATTGGGCTTGACACATCTTCGTGTTTCCATTTCTTCTACCCCAGTGCACACTCTTTCTGTTCACATCTAAAGCCCGCTTGATAAATCTCAGTATAAGTTCTCTATGACTGAAAGTTAAAATTATCATCTTCAGAAATCTGAAATTTAAGGTCTGTAATAGGGTTTTCAGAATTTTACTTAAGAGTGGCCTTTGACTATTTCTTGGGGACTGTTATGTATATTTAAATAATAATGCTTCAAGACATAGCCCTCTGTGCATTTCAGTCCTTAAAATCTTTGCACACCACCCTCCAAGCAGAACCATTATTCATTGAAACAGTTGGTGAATGACTTTATGGATAGACCATCTTAATACATACACCATTTCTTAAATGAATGTAACCTGTTCTCTGTGGGCTGAGAATGAAGTCACTCACTCAAGTCAAATAGCTTTGACCATAGCAGGAAGTCTGTATCCAAAAATCGTACCTACAGTTTATTTATTGGTGCAGCAGAACTATCAATTCTCAGCTTAGCTATGATGGAGATAAAATCCTTTGGTGATGTGAGGGTCATTGAAGTACAGCCTTATTACAATGAAATTCAATGTCTAAAAATTGTTCTTATTTTGGATTTGTTCCACAGTAAGAGCCAAGATTTTAAATGCTACTAAATACAAAACAAACAAACAAAGACTTTATATATTTATGTTCATTTAAGAAAATACTAGTAGTGATGTATTATTTTGAAATTTACAGTTAATATGTTTGGAGTTATTTAAAGTTTATATTGAGAAAAATGTATTTTCACTATTGCTGTAGATGAGCATCTACATAAGACTGTTAAATTGATTGTTGTTTTATATCAAACAACTTTTATAATACTTATTTTCATTGTTATAATATTTTATAAATTTTAAGGAATATGACAAAAAAGATATTGTAGGTATTGAAGGTGGGGTCTCTGGGAGGAGTTGGGGTACAAAAGGGAAACAAGAATGTGATTTAATTCTATTTACTTAAAATATGTTTTTAAATGTTAAGAAATTCAGATAAATTGAAATCATGTAAGTTTTCTCATCATAATGCAATAAAAGTTAAAAAAAAATCTTTGCACACATTGAGAATAACCCCTAAACCTAGAAATGACACAGCTGGGATAAGCCATTCTCAAATGGCACCTATTACTCTCATAGTGTCTTTGTAGAATATAGCCCAGCCCAATGTCATAGACATTTTGGGAGTTTCGACGGGATCCTACAGTAAAGTTATGCTCACAGGAGTCGATTCTGTTTTTAAATAAAAAAGGAAAATGTGCATTCAAAGAGAAGAATGAATTTCCCTTAAGCACAGATAGCAACTTTCCACATCTTGCTAATCAAAATTGATGGCTGAGTCTCAGCTCCTCAAGGTGGGAAAACCCTCAGACAGCTGGGGAGGCTCAGTTCAAAGCAGGCTGCCTTCTTTCAGATTCCAGGAGCGGCAGAAGCCACACTCCCTGCTTGTTAATATTTCAGGTTGTGGTAGCTTGGATGCAGCCTGTCTTCCGAGAAGAAAGTTGAAGATCACAGGGGTCAACTCCACTGGTTCTGGAATGCTCCACACAGTTGCTTTTACCCAGAAGGCTTTTAGCAGAGACTGCAGTGGTTTCCTTACGTATTCAATTTATAGCAAGAGTGGATTCAAGTTGAGTCTCAAAAGTTCTAGATTTGGAAATGGATCGCAAAAGCACCCATAACCATTTCAAAACTCATGAAGTAAGATAAGTAATAAATGTATTTGTGTTACCTGGACATGGAGATGCATACTGGAAGTCCTAGCATGTAAGCAGACTGAGGAATGGAAGTCCATAGAAGAGTGGTATCAAAGAAGCAAGGGCTGTGGTTGCAGTTGAGCAACAGAGTACTTGCCTAGCATGTGCAATGCTCTGAGTTCAGTATTTATGTAAATGTATGCAAATAAATTCAAATTTATGCTACATTGAGTGGCAATGAAAATAAAACAATAGGAAAGTAGTGAGAGCTGAGCTTAGGAAGAAAATGCTGCATCCACTATGATGCCAGCCACACTAGGGTACACACATAGATCCTCTTCAAAGAGCCCATCTGTGAGAACAGTGGCCTGCTGGCATTTATGAGATAGATTACATAATTTTTATTTAACTTGTAACAAATATTCACTCACATTTCTGTGCTATTATGATGACACCAAAGTGATCAGTCAGCTGAGATGGCCCGAGAAGATATGCAGCATACTTTGGTCTGATATTAAGAGCACGGCAGTCAGGGTAGACTGGTCCACTCTGAGATGTCACATGACCTCCAGAAAGGCTTGGAACACAGGGCCTCATCAAACTCCTGCATTCAGCTACCATGTAAGCAGACTAAGGAACAGAAGTTATTTAAATTTTCAGTCTTCAGTTGAACAAAGGGAGGTGCGCGAGCATGTGTGCATGCATGTGTACATGCATGTATGCATTCTTGGAAATAATCCTTTGATAACCATAAGTTCTGAAACTTCCCCAAATAGCGCCACTGTCTGAAGGATGTTTCCCATTCAATAACACAAATCTCACGGCCTCAGGACAATGCAATGATTTGACCAACTGAGGATCCAAGCAGAAGAGATATCTTTTTTTTTTTTTTTCTTTTTTTTTTTTTTTTTTTTTTTTTTTTTTTTTTTTCGAGACAGGGTTTCTCTGTATAGCCCTGGCTGTCCTGGAACTCACTCTGGAGACCAGGCTGGCCTCGAACTCAGAAATCCGCCTGCCTCTGCCTCCCAAGTGCTGGGATTAAAGGCGTGCGCCACCACCGCCCGGCACCAGAAGAGATATCTTAAGCCCAGAAACCAGTAGTCAAGGACAAAGTATACCAGCAGTGGTGCTGCAGTAGCTGTGTCTACACATCAGCATCAGGATCCAGAAGGTCCAAGCACCACCAAACAGCATTGTATACACCACCAGTTCATGGCCACTGTGATGGTTTGAAACGGAATGCACCCATCCATTCGTGTGTTTGAATGTTTGGCCATAGAGTGGCAATGTTAGGACAAGAGACCTTTCTGGAATAGGTGTGGGCTTGTTGGAGGAAGTGTGTGTCACCACATAGACAGGTTTTGGAATCTCCTGTGTTCAAGCTCTGCCCAGTGTGGAATCAGTCTCTTACTGGTTGTCTGTGGAAGACAGTCTCCTCCTGGCTAAATTAGGATCAAGATGTAGAACCCTTGGCTCTTCTAGTGCCATGTCTACCTACATGCTGTCATGCTTTCTACCATGATGATAATGAACCAAACTTATGAAACTGGAAGCCAGCCTCAATTAAATGTTTGCCTTTATAAGGGTTGCCTTGGTCATGGTGTCTCTTCACAACAATATAACTCTAAGAAGAGTCACTGTGAGCAATTCTTTTCTCTCTCTCTCTCTCTTTTTCTTTCTTTCTTTCTTTCTTTCTTCCTTCCTTCCTTTTTCTCTCTCCTTTTCTTTCTCTCTTTCTTTTTTTGAGACAGGTTCTTACTATGCAGTCCTGGCTGGCCTAGAACTCACTATGAAGATTGGACAGGCCTCTAGCTGACAAAGAGTCACCAACCTCTGCATCCTGAGTGCTGGGATTAATAGCATGCACCACTTTCCCTGGTTAGATAAGACTTTATCCTCAGACAGAGGGTGAGAATGAAGTCACAGTCACTGAGTACCACTCTCTTCTCTCATAAATCTCATTCAGATATAATGATACAGTTAATGTTGGGTGATGGGAAACATAATTTAGGTATTTTTTAGATCTGACATTTTGAGACACATTATTGGAACAAATTGTAAATTATTTCAGAATTTATTAGTTCAACATCTTTGGTGTGATGCAGTATAATTGACATCTAACAATGAAAGGTGCCATAAATACTCTATGCAGTATATCTGAAAATGAGCAAGTTATAAAAATATGCAGAATGTCTCCATGTAGAGTATAAAAGTATGTATGCATACACAACATAAATATAGAAATGCTCTCCCAAACCCTTGACAGCAGTAGTATCTAGAAGGAGTTATCAGTGATTTTCTTTCTTTTTCTCTTTAATCTCTCAATATATTTGATACTTTGACAGAAAAATGTGATACTCAATTTTTAAAAGAGCTCTCAAAAAAGATGATATGTAGGAAACCTTGCAAATAAAATCTAGAGAAACTTCTCTGAGATGAAGTGGAAACTTTTTTTATTACTGATATTGCTCACTCTAGCCCCCAAAGCTTTGCTAGTTACTACTATCTCCAATAAAGGTGAAACATAAAAAGAACAGAACTGGACTTTTTCTACACATTTTAATCATTTGATATCACCAACTCAGATAGGGCTCAAACAGCATCTTAGTAACACTGGAGAATTTAGCTGGGAAGTATTTTGTCACTGACAGGAATCCAACGTAGTTCCCCACCTTGTGGGGTGACTGTCTTGGTTAGGGTTACTATTACTATGATGAAACACCATGACCAAAACAATTCGAGGTAGAAAGGGTTTATGTATTTAACTTATACTTTCACATCACTGTTCATCATTGAAGGAAATCGAGGCAGAAACTCAAACATGGAAGGAATCTGGTGATAGGATCTGATGTAGAGATCATGGAGGGGTGCTGCTTACTGGCTTGGTCCCCATGACTTGCTCAACATGTTTTCTTACAGAACCCAGGACCACCATCCCAGGGATGACCCCACCCACAATAGGTAGGCCTTTCCACTTAAAAAAATTAAGAAAATGTTCAACAAGCTTGCCCACAGCCCAATCATATAGAGGCTTTTTCTTAATCGTGGCTCTCCCTTCATTGAGTTTAGCTTGTGTCAAGTTGACATAAAACTATACATCACAGTGACCAATGACTGAAGTATCTATAGTGGGATCAGGCTCGTATGATCAGAAGAACCAGAAAGCCATTGTACCATCACAGAGGCAGAATACAGGATTCAGTTCTCCTTTTCCTGGGGACATCTGAAAGTCTCCCAGGATTTTATTTCCTAAGACTTCACAGCAGAACGAACAGAAATACTAATTTACTCCAGAACCCTGGAGTGAAAATTCTGTATTTGGAATATGTAACTGGTAGAAGCAACAACTGTATGCAATATCATCTGGAAGATGTGGTCACCACTCAGTATTTTTCCTCATTGAGATGTATGGTTTGCACATCTCTCACTCTAGGTCTTTGTGATAGAATGTTGACTCTCCCATGTAAGTGTCACAAGGTAATAGAGATCACACAATGCTAGAGGGGAGAGTTATGCTAAGTCCCTAGACTCTGCAGAGACAAAGAGTTCTTTCTCTTCCTGAATGTATCCTGTGCTCTCACATCTGGAGTTCTGATGGCCACAGATCTCAACAGACAGATGGGTAGGGTTAATTCAAACTCCCAGTGAACCTGTTTGTTTCACCTTTGACCCTTTTAATACCAATAACTGCCCATCAAAGCTACTATGTTAACTTTTCCAACACAAATTAACCTTGTCTTTGATGGTGACTTTCCTCAAATCACCTTTCTTGTCAGTCTAGAGGACCCCAAGAGCCACCAGAAGGTTTCTTAATCTTGCACATAGCCCAAGGAGATTCTGCTTGGGATCCTTACAGGAACATCAACATTTGAGATGGAGTTATTTTTGGTGACATTGAACAGGAAAGTTTATTGTTTGTGTTTTACTTCCCTGAATTTCGTCTGATGACTAGAGAGAGACTTGCTCTCATGCTGTGCTCAGCATCTTAGGTTTCTTGTTTAGACTTATGTTAGGAGAGAGAGGTGTTGACAGCACTGTACACCTCACAGTTTGCAGCTCCTTTTCTTTGTGCATCGCTTTGAGGGTGGTAAATTTTCTCCTCTGTGAAGGTGATGTTTTCATCATTGTTATATTACTGTGAAGAGATACAGTGACCAAGACAACTCTTATAAAATAAAACATTCAATTAGGGCTTACTTCCAGTTTTAGAGGCTTAGCCCAGGATCATCACAAAGGGAAGCAGGTAGGCATGGCACTGGAGCAGCAGCTGAGAGCTTTGCATCTTGACCCACAGGCAGCAGAAAGAGAGAGAATGGGCTTGGCAAGGGCTTCTGAAACCTTAAAACCTCCCACAATGACATATCCTCCAACAAGGCCACATCTCTTAATCCTCTTCAAATAGTTCCACTACTTGGAACCACACATTCCAACATATGAACCTGTGGGAGACATTCTTGTTCTGCCCACCACAGGTGGCAATAGAGAAATTGGGAGTCACTCCAATCTGAGAAATGGTGTATTTCTGAGAGATACCAGGTCAAGGAACCGGAGCATCTGAGGCTCCTTTCTGTTCTTTCCGTACGTGTACAAAACTCTCTTAGGAGAGTTTGAGCTAACTGAAAAACACCTTATCTCAGGAGTAAGCCTATATAAGTTAAGGATCTTAGACCACGTGTTTAAAATTTGAAATAAAAAATAAAATGTTAATGAATCAATTAAAAATCTGAATTAAACGATTCCAATTTTTGACTTAATAGACATGAAGTGACACAACCCAAACCACACATTATATATTGTTTTCAACACAGGAAATTTTGTTATTTATTCCTCTATTATTTTACTTATACTTACTGGGATAGGCTGTATCACTAAATACTACAACATGAGTAACTTCTATACCTGAAAGCAAGATAATCTAGAATCTATAAAAACAAAAGATCATATAAACCTGAGTAGTTGGAGAATTGGTTCATTAGTTAAGAAGGTCTAC
This sequence comes from Mastomys coucha, assembly GCF_008632895.1. NCBI lineage: Eukaryota > Metazoa > Chordata > Mammalia > Rodentia > Muridae > Mastomys > Mastomys coucha. The sequence continues at coordinate 30,603,536 of NW_022196914.1, read as the reverse complement.
TGTTCTTTCAGAAGACCTGAGTTCAGTTCTCAATACATATATTAAGGATATCCAACACCCTTTTATGGACTTCTCACACAGCTGCACTCGTGCTTATGCACACTGTAGGAGCAAATGCAGGGACCACCTGGCAGCCAGCCTGCTTGGCATACTGTACTTCTGACACACCATGCTCCTGGAGTCAGAACACTGAATTCTGAGGCAGCATGAGAAGAACTTGTAGATATCCTGTGGTTGAGTGTGCTCTCTCCATGAATCTTTTAATGTGCATCTTCCCATAGAGAGTCTCACTATTCAATCCTAGGAAATGTGCTAACCAATCACAGTAGATTGGCTTCTACTATATAAGTGGTCATTCACATACAATAAAGCTGACATTGTTCTCTGAAACTGTCTCTGGAGTGGTTCATCCCTGCGCCCTTTACTGACCCACAACCATTGCTGTCTTGTTGGAGAATATCCTAGTGACAATAGCAGCACACAGACACATAGTTTAAGATAAGATAAATCTTTTTTTTCAAAAGATCTCATGCAGTTGAAGTATAACTGAAGGTGAGAATGTCTTAAATCAAGGTCATTTAGACTTAATATCTCTGAGGATTTTACAGCTGTAATTTCAGATACAGAAGAAAAACCGTAGCTAAAACATAATTAGAAGAAAAATAAAACAGATGTAAAGAGGTTATGCATATTGATGCCTGCTCTAGGCATTAAACCATGGCACAAGATAATCTTTAAGGACTGGAGGGAAAAAATATAAGAAGTTATTTTGACTTTTGAATGAGTTGGTTATTCTGGTTCCAAGGTTATTTGAATCAAATACTACCAGGATCTCAGTGGTTCATTACAATGGAACTTTACATCTCAAACGTAAAAGTCAAATAATAAAATAAAATGTTCTCAGCCTATAACTCTCAGAGAACAGCCTCATAACCAAATCACCTCAATGTCCTCCCTGCCCCAATACCCTTCCTATGCCGCCTACACTGAGCCTATACTTGGAAGAATGTCAGGTTCTTTTGTTTCATCTTGGTCCTTCTGTGTCTTTGTAGGAGTTAGCCATCTTACTGTGCATTTTCTCTAATTATGAAATAGCTGTTGTCCCTTACTAACTTGTAAGAAAGGCATCTAGAACACTGAGCCCAAAGCACTCCCAGGTCTTCATCTCAGACAATCACAGTCACTACTTGTAGACTATTACCATATAAACTCAGCACACAAAGGTTTATCCTACACGAGTCCTCATAGCACTGTTGGGAGACCTGAAAGTCTTCATCCCTTGCAGAATACTTGAAGAAATATGCTGAAAATAAGTTCCTGGGCCACTCGCCAGGCCTAATAAATCAGAGATGCTATGTGTGAGGCTCAAGAATTTATCATTTTAACATTTCCCATGAAGTCCCCTTGGTCCAATTCCAAAAATAGGTACCTGGGGCAGATGACATACAGGATTATTGATTTCTTACCACTCACATGCAGTACTCAATCCAGCCACAATCTCTGTAGCTCCCACCACTACCAGATGATGGAAATGTGACCAGCAATTTTATCCACCTGTGCCACCTCTGTTTTGAGTTAAGTTGGGGCATCTAATGACTGGAGACTAAAAGCTACCTCCTCAGGGTACCATGAGATTCTTTCCTGCCTAGAACGGTACTGTTGAGATGTAGTTCAGGTGACATCATTACATTACCCAGTATCATCCATTGGCATCCTGCTGCAGAGACAAAGGATAACATATAGAGCATCCTAAGTACATGGTGCTCTGTCTGCTCAGGGTACCTCACAAAAGAGGAAGCTATACCCATAGGCGCCTGTGGTGGTGGTAGCTGGAGACACCTTACATTGTCTTGAAAAACATGGTGCTGTGGCATCTAATGGGTAGAGTGTCTAGTATACTAAGCCTGGTGAGGCTGATCTGTTTGCAAATGGCAGGAGTGTGTAGGAAGCTCTGCAGCAGCCCTCACCTCTTCTGTAGCCTAGCCCCTTCACAGTAATGGCCATTCTCAATTTTCCCCTCTGTAGAACATGCCAATCCCATTGGCACACCAGACACTGTCTGATGGCTTGGAGGTGGGCCAGGCTGGCTGGCTTCCAGGCTGCATTGGATTTTATGCAAGTATGAAACCTGCACAGAGTCTGCAGAGCCACAGAGATCCAAGAGCTGTTTGCCCCATCTCACACTCTGTGCTAACCTGACTCCTGTACCAATCCCCCCAAGTCAGTGGATGAACATTACCAGCATGGTTTCTTAGTGGTGGTATCATTGTTCACTCAAGGCTGCTCCATTATGTGTCTATCTAACTCCAAGGAGACTCTGTTTGGGTTAAGTGTAGATCTCAAAGGAAAAGCAATCACATTCACCATCTGTATAATCTCTCTGGGGCAGAAACACTTCCTTTTCTTTATGTGATGAGAAAGGTGTCTAAAATGAGTGTTTGTGGTTCTAGAAATAAACATGTATTCCTCCCTGTAAATTCAATACCTTTACAGTGCCTGAATGTGAGATAAGTAATGGTCCTTGAGCTGCTTGAAGTAATATTTCTTAACATCTTAGATACGGCTTTTTCAGTGGGCAGTTGGATTTCAGGTTTCCACGTGGCCAGAGCATTTCCCAGGTGAAGTGGATGCTTGCGCTTCTATGGTGCCCGAGGTCTGTTTGTGGTTGGTGCAAGTGAGACTTCTTAGCATTGAGCACTTGATGGAAACCAGGGCAACACGGGTCTCTTGGATTCATATTTTTTATAGTGAAGGAAAGAGAGAGATTAGAATGTACTGTTCTTTAGTTACACAGGGAGAGGAATGATGTTCACAGTTTTGTATTCTCTCTCTCTCTCTCTCTCTCTCTCTCTCTCTCTCTCTCTGTATGTGTGTGTGTGTGTGTGTGTGTGTGTGTGCACATGTATATGGGAGTCATGGGCTATGGCATGTGTGTGGAGGTCAAAGGACACCTTTCAGGAGTTATCCTTCTTCTACCGCTGGGTTTTCAAGATTTGACTAGCATTCTCAGGCTCAGACACAATTAATTGTCTTTACCTGCTGAGCCACAGCAGTGACCTACCCTTTGCTTCTGGGTTTTGAACTTGGGTGATTTAAGTTGTATTTTGGAATCCTGTGGGAGTAGTAGCCTCATCACTCAGGCCTGAGGCTGAGCACTTTAAGAATAGGATCTCTGCTCCTATCCCAGAAGCAAAGAAGATAGCAGGGTCCCCTGTATCAAAATAGGACTGCTTCTTCAGTGGAGTCCTGGGTTGTTTCCCACAGATGACAACATTAACAGGAGCTTTGGAGTGGGTCTAAGCAGCATCTACATATTGGCCTACCAGTGTAGACAAGTCATCTTCTGGTACTGCCGAAGATGAGACAGACTGAGGAAAGGGCAAGTCAAACACTCAGTGGAGTAGATATTTGGAAACCTTTCGGTGGCTGCCAAATAGGCCTGTGTCTGGGACTCTGGAAACTAGGCAAGAATGTATTAATGCGAATGGCCCTGTGTTCTCTGGCAGAGTTGTGAATCCAGGCAGCAGTGATGCCTGCAGAGGGGAAGAGGAAGAGATCAGGGCTTTCAATCACTTTGAACTGCAGTGTGGCAAAAATTAAAGGTGCAACTCCTTTAAGTGCTTTAGAAACCAAACCTCGATAGATTCTCACATTTTCCTCAGGAGGATCAGACAAGCGACTCGAGCCTCTCGCTCTGTCTTAGGTATTGCTGGTGACAATAAATTTGGTAGCTTTGGTTCGGTGGCTTAGGGGAAAGAACGTAAATAAATCACCAGTTTTATAGTGCTGTGCAGACACATTTTAGGTTTCTGTGGCTGTGTTTTGTGACAGAGAATCCTAATGACAAAGCATGGAAGAAAAGCTGGGACGCACGGATGTCCCTCTTGGTGAAGTCAGGGAACTGTCAGCTGAAAGGACACAACAGAGGCAGAAGACAAACTGGAGATCTTCATGGCAGCATTTTTTTTCTTTAGAAATTAGATTTTATTTTTTACCTTATTTTATTTTTTTTTTACAGTTCAGCCATTATTCCCCTCCTGTTTGACCCTCTGACAGTTCCTTATCCCATTCCTCCTCTCTCCATTTCCAAGAGGATGCTTCCCAAACCCCATATGCCACCACACACTCCACCAGGCCTCCCCATTCCCTGGGGCCTCAAGTCTCTCAAGGGTTGGGCTCGTCTTTTCTCAATGAGGCCAGACCAGGTAGTCCTCTGCTGTATATATGTTGGGGGGGGGGGATCAGATCTGCTCGGATATGCTGCCTGGTTGATGGCTCAGTGTCTGAGGGATCTTGGGGGCCAGGATTAGTTGAGACTGCCAGTCTTTCTATGGAGTCACCCTCCTCCTCAGCTTCTTCCAGCCTGCGTTCTCAGCTTCTCCAGCGTGCAGACAGGTATTGGTGAGTGACACAATCCCTACTGGTTTCAAGTCATACTAGTTAAGTAATTTTAAAGCATGCATGTGCCTGTGTGTGTGTGCATGCACGCACACAATGCACTTGTGCAATGCATATTTTTCCTGTCCTTTTTACTCCTTTATAAAATCTTGTCTAATTTATAGATATACTTTATGTATAACAGTTCCAGGAGCAACAGTATGAAGCGTATTCTGATATCCACAAAGAAATTCACTGTATTGGGGTTCTTTAGAAAAACAGAATAGATAGAATGAATATATATGATATTATCAGAATATCTATAACTTATTAAATCCACTTACATCAAATAGCAGCAATGACTATCTCACATCTGGGAGCTGAGAACCCAGCAGTTGCTCAGTTCATGAGGCTGGGTTCCTTAGAAGTCCTAATCTGGTACTGAAGACCCGACAGCTTCTTGGAGACACACTTATCCTTAGTCAATGTCAGAAGGCTGGAAACACTAGTTCTGATACCAGCAAAGGGATCACAGTAGCAGGAACAGGATAAATTAACTTAGCAGTGGGAGGGGAGGCCAAGCAAGCAAAATGCAAGTCATCTTCCGTCATATCCTTTTTGTATCTGGGATGCTACCAGAAGACTCCACGCACATTCGGAGTATGTCTTCCCCCATCAATTGAGGCAATGGAGACTATTCCTCAGTTGAGGCTCCCTGCTGAGGTGATTCCAAGTTGTAGCAAGTTGACATTATATTAACTCTTGAAAACTTGATCTTAAAAATTACTTCACCTTTTTAAGTAGGGCTCCTCTCACCCCGTCTCCCAGGAAGGTGAGCTCATAGTCAGGTGAGGCCTGCAGGACTCTATCTTTGAATACTTTTCTGATGACTTCTTGTACTTGGACTGCTGTAGTAGCTTCTAGAGATTGAGCGGATTATACACAAGATAGTATTTCTTAGTCCTGGAGTAAGAGGGCTTGATATGGATGCAGCCTAGAGGGCTCACTTTCCATTTGACAGATGGCAGCTTCTCACCATGTCACCATAAATTGAGGAGAAAAGGAACTCCGTGGGCTTCCTTCTGTCATTGTTAAAGGGGAAGGATGTAAACTTTCAATCCATGGCATCCAGCAGGTTGATAAAGAATGCTTGTACATGAGTTCACTAGTTAAATTAATAAAGGTAGACAGGCATTCCCCACACCTTGCTGCATCCAGTGGATGCATTCATGGAAGATGGCACTTGGGCCACTGGCTCATGCTGGGGGACAGGACCAAAGGCTGTCATGTTACTCTCTTCCCACTGGGTCTCTCTCATCTTGATCTTCTGTGCTTTTTCATCTTTCTTTGTATGTTCTATTTCTTTCTTTGTTTCTTTGTTTCTTTCTTCCTTTTTCCCCCTCTCTCCCTTCCTTCTTTATTTTCTTCCTTCTACACCATCCCCCAATTGATCTTCTTTCTGTGTATCTAAGGTTAATCTCAACTGTCTACTGGACCGGATCTAGGAAATGTTTCTTGACATGTCTATGAGAGACTACCTTGATTGGGCTAATTATGTGGAAGATCCACTCACTGCAGTTGGCACCACTCCCTGGATTGTATAAAAAGTGACCTGAAGCTAAGCAAAAGCCTCATTACTTTCTGCTTCCTGTTCACCCCCCCCCCACACACACACACACCTTGTGTACCACGTGATCAGCTGCCTGGTGCTGCTGTGACTTCCCCTCCATGATGGACAGTAATCTTGAAATGTGAGACAGAAGAAACCCTTTATCTTAAGGTGTTTTTATCACAGCAACAGGAAAACTCATTAGGGCACTGTCCTTCAGTTGATAAAAAGGAATAGTGAAGAGAATAATAAATGCCGCGCACTTTTGACTGAAGTGACTTGCTTTACCCTTTGGCTCAGACATTTTAGAATTGGTACCTGGAAATGACACCCTGTCTGTGGGGTTGAAGTGTGGCTTCAGCCACAGTGAACTGCTACTGACGTTTGCCCTTTCTCAGCCAGAATTCCCCCTCAGTGCTACCATCTGACCTTTTCAAATAAAAGATGGCCGTGTGATTTGCCAGATTTGTCCAGTCAGTTTTACCGGACATCACTTGATCCACAAAGCTCAGTTAAGTGTCTCAGCTAAGAAGACAGTGAAGCAACCCACAGCCCCCATCTCTCACAAGCCCGTTTCTCCCAGCAGTAAGACGGGGATAAATAAGCACAGCTTCTTCTCTCTATGCAGAAGAGACTTTGGGAATGACCCTGCTTCTTGCCCAGAGGAACAAACTTGCCATATTGTGTGAAACTGAAAGAGGTCTGACTTGAAGTAACTTTGTGAGCTGCTGTTACAGATAAGCATGCAAACACTCCAAGTCTTGAATTAGGCATAGCACACCTGAGCTGAGGTTTCAAGTCCCTTAAAATATGCCTTTGAACAAATCATCACGAATCTGTGCTACCTCCTGTGGTCAGCCTGAATTCACAGGGAATGAGTTTTATAATACCCCGTGGCCACTGAAAATGGCCTACCATTAACCTTACTTACCAATAAATCACTAAAATTGCTGAAGGTAATTTTAGAGATATGCGGGTGGGCTGAGGGAATAGAGGTGTGTGGAAGTGCTTGCATTCTCTCAAGAGCACCCCTGATGCAGATTCCTAGGAGATTCTGTGGTTTTGATCTCCAATTTTTCTCAACTTGACCTGTGAGAAGGATGATGCCTTCAGTGGCAGGCGGGGCATGGTCAGTTCCTCTGATAGCAGGGGTTTATTTGGCCATGTGAACCTCAGGTTACTCCTATAATACCCATGCTAATGGGCCAAGGGAATGTGAGGCCCAGAAGGTTCAGAGGGGAGTAATGATTCTGCCCTGAGCAGAAGCAATAAAAGATGAAGCAGAAACAAAGGCCAGACCCTTCTGACCTATATTACTTCTCTGGAGTTATTTTGCTTCCTGGGGGACTGAGGTTATCTTACATATGAGAGAACAGATCAAAAGAGAGGCATCAAATCCAGAGACTGGGAGCCCAGCTCCTTCGTTACCAGGATGAAAACAGAGCGGTCCTTTTGGGTCAGCACCTTCTCCACATCTGCTCTGTCAATGGAGAACAGCATTGGCAGTGCCCTCTATCAAGGAAGTGAATCCTGGGGGTGCAGGAGCCTGACCTGTAAAGCCAGAGCCTTCAGGGTTACGCCACTGAACTTATTTTTTATCCTGGAAAGGGCTTGAAGAAGCTTGCTGAACCTTGTCCCAGAAAACACCATGTAGCAATGCTCTGTGGACTTATGTCTTATGCTTCCAATCCAGTCCAGTAGATCAGCAAGTGATTTCTAGATTCAGCCCAGCCTCATATTAATACCTGGTATAGAGATTGTCTTCTGTTTAGGTGCTACTGCAGGAGAGGGGGTGTCAGAAGAATTTATAAAGCACCCTTTTTGGAATGCACTATGAATTATTAACATCTCCTCATTCAACTTCATCCAAACCTTCATTGAAAAAAATACCCACAGGATTTGAAGGTAATTAGATGATACAGACATGGATTCTCAAGCAAGTCCTGAGATTAAGGTAGACCAGTAGCTCACACCTGTGCACACACACCCATAGCTCACTCATGCACATATAAATGTATACACATATACAAAGACCCTCTCACATGTTCATAAATCCCACTACACTAACATGTATGTACATATATGCACATTTATGTATATACACACATGTATGTGTGTAATAAATATAATATTATATATGTAATAATATGTGTATGTCTAACCTTGAAATCACACCCATTCTAAGACTCACAGACATGTAAACTAATAAGCACACCAATATATACAAAAATATACACACATACACACATATATATACAAATTCATAGTCCACTTAGCATATATGCAGGCATTATATTGCTACATGCACACACAGACACAATATACATAGCCCACCTTCCTATGAAGCAGACTGCTGATCCCATGGCATCCACAGTGTGATGAAGTAGCCTGAGGTGGTTACAGAGGGCCCTGGGCAGGTTCTGTGACAACCATTCAGATACTGTTCCCATCAGTGTCAGGACAGCTGGAAATCCAGGCTTCCGATTGGCCTGGGTGTTTTAATGCATTTCAGGTTTCTAAGGCTAGGCCTCTCCACAGGAAATATCTGCATTTCCTGCTATAACAGCAGGTGAACTGACCAGCATTATCCCAGACTCTGCCCTCCTGTGATTTGTACTACTTTTCCCTAACTGAAGACTCCCCATTCCTCATAGAGACTTGGTGTTTTGACAGGACTCTGTAAATTTTTTCTCAGACACAAGACTGACGAAGGAAATACTTTAAACACAGGCCTTCAGGTGGCGAGCAGGTATATATAAAACATATATCTAGTCTGTATTTCAAATATTTAATTTTGAAATCTGGTAAGATTGAGTGGCTGGGATTATTAATATAGGGATTATTAAAAACTTGTCTCTAACAAAGGACATGGTTATTTTACAAGACTGTCATGTTTTCTACATGTATTTGAACATTTTCTTATTGCCTGTTTTATTAATTTTTTGTTTTGAAGCTTATTTGGTAGAAAATATTATTTTTAAAATACTGAGTATTAGGTTTTCCCTTAGTATTTTAAAATATTGATTTGATTCTTCCTTTATGTCCTATTTTAAGTCTGAGACTCTTTAAATGGAATATTTACTTTATTTTATTTTATGCAGTTAAGAAGTTTATTTTCATTTCACAAAATCACAGCAGTTAGTTCACACATCCCTGTGGATGGGCATGCTCACATATCACTGGACTGATTTCGAATCTACGTCCCTGTTGTACCTGTATGCACACACAAGGGCACTCACATATACACCTAACCTTTGGAAATATGAGGCTTTTGATGAATTGTGTTCTGGCTTTAGCTTAGGATCCTGGCACTAGGAAATACTCAGCCACTCAGCTGCCCAGCCGCTGCCTCTGGCCTCATCAGCTCTGAGACCTTCACTCACAGGCTCCAGTGCCTATCTTACAGCCAACCACACTGATTCTCTTTCCTAGTCCGCCTGCTTAGGATTCAGATGCACATTTTCACTGATTCTCAAGCCACATCACTTACAAGCTCATCAAGTGTGATGTATGTGAAAGTGAGCTTTGTATCATCCCTCTCAAACTGTGGCTCCTCCCTGATCCCTTTCAAGGAGACAGACACATCAGTACTGTTCTGTGGGCTCCCACATGGTCATATGGTATGCTGAGACTCCTCTCCAAAATACCAAGTGTTCCTGATGGAGCTATAAAGTCCTCCTTATGTGCCATGGTCATAGTGAGGAGGCTTCCATATGTGTAGGAGATGTTCAGTGAGTGTTTTGTTGGAAAAAATGGGATCAGAATCACTTGACAGTGCTTGGGCACTGGCACACAGTATTCTGGAGAGAGTACCATGCCCACCGATATTTATTCTCTGTGAATTGGAACTGGAAGCATAGGTCACATTTGGTGTCCATTTTGAAGATGCTGTGCAGTTATTGGTAGTTATCTGATCACCAATGGTCAGCCAAAATTCCTGTGTGACCATAGCAATGGCCTGCTTTGTAAGACGCAGATAAATTGCTGTCTTAAGAAGTTGTAGAAACTGAGATGTATTAATGTTTATAAACCATACACTCACTGCTCTTGTGCCTTGGTCCGGAAGGAAAAAAACCATCTATTTCAGTGAAGTACCCACGTTATTCAAGGGTTGGTGTGGTCTGCAGGTCTCAGCTCATTATTTCATTCAGATCTCTGTCTAGAGAAAATCTACTCTCAGCACTGGTCTCCTAACCTTGGAAAAGGAGGCAGGCACACTGCAGTTTAGTCCTGAGATGCAGTCCCTGATAGTTTCTGTGGCTATCATAAGACCACTCAGAGTCTTGAGCTTCAGGCTCCACAAGCAGGCTTGCTGCTGTTTTCTTCCATCATCACTTCTCAGTCTGGATTTCTTTCAGATGAGCTCATGGCCCAGAATTGTTTGGCAAGTTTCATTTGAATTTGCCATCAAGTGATCTTCCAGGCTTCTTGAGTGTGTACTAGCTGCCAAAAGACGCTGGACCCTGTTTCTTTTATGACACACCGATTCGTGCGTGCTTGAAAATGTAACAAAGGTGGCAGCTCCATCCCAGAGATTTTGCACTAACTTCAGAGACAAACTGAAATTGATTTGTGTTCTTGTTTTGTTTGTTTCAGACCAATCAGAAGCTGACTGGTAGAGAGCAGGGGAGGCGACTATGCCCTGGTGACATTCTTGACCTTCAAGAGCATGGACCCTGGAGACAGTCTTAGACTCCATGCTAATGTGAATGCCAGAAACTGATGGGAGGGCAGATGCAGCCTGTCAATCAAGCAGACGTCAGGGCTTTGCTTGCCCATTCACTAAGAACCCTGCCCTCTTTTGGCTCTACTTTTCTGAGCCATTATTGCCTTCTTCTGTCCTCTACTTCGTTCTGTATGAATGTCCGTGCTCCACTTTCCTTATATTTTTCTGGTTTTTCTTTTTCAGGTTAATTATATCTTTCCTCTCAGACTGAAAGCTCCATTGTGCCAAACTCACATTCCACCTATCTTGGTAATCCCTAACACAATTACCAACGCTGCCAGCCTATTTTAGGATTTGAGTTTAGTGGGATTGCGTCTCTTTCTGCCATGCAGCTGTTGGCTCCATGGATAGAGAGCAGAAGGTGATCTGTGCTCTCAGCTCCCTGCCCCTCCCCCCCCCACCCCCCGCAACACACACAGTGTGGGCTGTGCAGTTGCCTACACGGGCCAGCACCCCATAGATTTTTGTTGACCAAGAGAATGTGTCACAGAAAAGTGCTTTGCCTGGGCACAAAGGCCCAACTCTCAGCAGAGGGCGCCACTGTGCCATTGCTCTACAGTAAGGCTACTTCCCTTGGTTGTTTCCTAACTCAGCTGAAAACTACTCCCTCTTGCTGATGCAGAGGGGAGAGTAGGAAAATGTTATGCTCTCTGTAAACTAACAGCTCCCTTGTGATATAAGTCAATTCAACTTCTCCATAGACAATTAAGAAAGTACTACAAACAGTATAGAAACAGATTGTCATCTGTCATCTGTATGGCTCGTCTCTCCACTGTCTATCAAAGAAGCCTGAAAGTCTCGGGTGCACCTAAGAACTACAGTCTCCAGTGAGCACTGCTGCCTCTGATAACTATCATAGGAAAGATACTGAGAAGTGGAGTAGGCGAAAGAGTGTGGTGGCTAGCATTGCTGTCATCTTGACTAGGTTCAGAAACACCACAGCATTTCCTGAGAGCAAATCTGGCCCCTTCAAAGAGTGAGCAGGGCTAGCTGGGCTGAGAATGCAACTGAGTAGATAGACAAACATTAGGCTGCCTCCACAAGGTTTCTCGGACTGCAATGGAAATAATGTTCTCCTTGCTCGTCGACAAGGTTTGGATATGGGGAGAGTACACTTCTGATCCCTTCAAGGCTTGGAGTTAAGCAGGTCAGCCTATAACTGCATAGAAGGTGAGCAGAGACAAGACCTTGGCAAGGCCCCCCTCCCGTGCTGATATTTCATCTCTCTACGTGTTGGTTCTGGGGATTTTCCCCTGTGCCCACGCCTAGCCCATTGGGTTTAAAACACAGTGCTGTGCATCTGTCCTGATGCCAGACTGTATTCCAGCAACACTATTACAGCATCAGCTGGCAGTCACTTGGGTGCACTGTCAGCATATTTGGGGAAATATCCAGGCCAAGTAATTTCATTTATAGAAAGGAATTCTTTGCGCAATTACGATGTCAACGATGTCAATAAAAATGCTGATAAGTTTGATCTCATTTCTTTTGTTCCTTTTTTGACAATATTTAAGAAAACACACACTCAATGCTTTTGTTACATTGTTTCCTTTTCTAAGTTTCATTTTACAAAACAAAGACGTCATTGCATAGCCAAGGAAAAATATCATAGGAAAATACTGAAGAACTATCATACCATAAGAATACTAAGGAAAACATCATATCATAGGAAAAATACTAAGAGGAGTTGACTAGACAAAAGAGTGTGGTGGCTAATCTTGTAGTTGGAATCACAACGGAAATCACCTCGGGGTGTGTCTATGAAGATTTATCCAGGAGGAGGTTTAATTGAAATTTATCTTGTATGTGTGTTTGTGTGTGTGCATATGTGTACCATGGCATGCATGTGGAACTCAGAGGATAACTTAGAGGAGCCTGTTCTCTTCTTCCACCATGTGAGTTCTGCATATTGAATTGAGATCATCAAAATCAGAAGCATGCATTGTAGGGAGTCCTAAGAGAGTGTATGTTGTTGATATGGACATGGTCATGTCAAGGACCCCAATGCCTCAGACCCATATGGCTGGCAAGGCCTTCACCTGGTCCAGGATCGATGCTGACAATGTGAACAGGAAGTACCAACCTCAGCTTCCTTCTCCCTGATGCTGAGACTGTGCCCTTCTAGTGACCCCTTAGAGACAAAATCACCACCCTTTTATCCAACTGTGTGTACTACATGCTGAGTTTTCCAGGCTGCGGATGCATCTCCTTGAGAATACACTGCCCACCTGGTTCCAACTTGTGTGTGTGTGTGTGCCTTTAATCTGTGCACATGTGTCATCTGTAAGTATGTGTCAGTGAGTTCACATGTGTGTTTGTATGTGCATGTGTGAGCGTGTCGGTGTATTTATGTATGTGTCTCTGTGTGTGCATGTGTATGTTTGAGTTTTGCCAAACATCACACCAAAATTAATTAACTCATGTCCAGATTTTTGAATATTAGAATAAAGAAAAACATTTTTCTCCGTTTTGAAGATGGACTAGGTATGAAAAACTATATTAGCAATAAAAATGCTCTCTTGAAAGTAATTAGATAATTTATACCCCAAACTAAAGGAATTCCAGAAATCATTTAAATTTCATATAAGTACATATATTAATTTTAAATTTTAGAAACAATAGAGTTAGAATTGTAATCTTATATATCTCATGGCATTGAATCCATAAAATAAAACAGTGCAAAATAATCACAAGGCAAACCACGTGTTCAGAGAATGACAGATCTTCTCCTCATCACAGATTCTAAAAATGGATGCTGCGCTTGTTATTACACACAGGGTTACGCTGATGTAATTGGGCAACAAGTGCTCACATCAGATAAAGCACCTCCACTTCCTGCCTTCTGGATTTTGATAGATTCATGGCACCACTCTTCTTGAAGCCCATAAGCTTATTTGCGGCTTACGCTGTCTGCTCTGTGGTTGCTGCGGCCTCCTGGTTAGGGCTGCTTATGCTTTCAGTTGTCTGTCATTCAGAAGCCCAGGCTCCGAGTTGGTGATAATAAACAGTGTCAAGTTCTCTCAGAAAACTGTTTATCTTTGGGAAGAAGTGTCCATTGTGGACTCGAGATAACAATCAGTGGTTAGGAAGGGACTTAACAGTAAACAATGTTTATCTTCAAAGATGCCTGAGAGAATCCATGAGACTGGGAGGATGACACAATTCCCTCAAGGAAGGTTCAACAATGAAAGTAAGTAGGAAAAACAGAGAGGAGAGGAAGGTGAGATGAGGCAGCTTCTCATGTAAACATGGTAGGTTGGTGGTAGAGAATGTATTAGCAGTTGGACATCTATTTTAATTACATATAGTTTCAGTAAGACAGTTAGTATGAAGTGAATAACTAAGGGTCAGCGCCGCCTTAAAGGGCAGAGTGAAGTACAACAGTGCTCTCTCTCTCTCTCTCTCTCTCTCTCTCTCTCTCTCTCTCTCTCTCTCTCTCTCTTTTTGTTTTTTTGAGACAGGATTTCTCTGTGTAGCCCTGGCTGTCCTGGAACTCACTCTGTAGACCAGGCTGGCCTCGAACTCAGAAATCTGCCTGCCTTTGCCTCCCAAGTGCTGGGATTAAAGGCGTGCACCACCACTGCCTGGCACAACAGTGCTCTCAGAAGGATCTGTGGCCCTTGCCTCCATCGGCTTCCAGAATATTTCCATCAGGGAAAACCCACTCTACTGTGTTTATACAGATGTTTGCAAACCTAGAGCCATACAGAAACTGAAATGCATAGAGAAAATGAAACAAACCAACACATCACTAAGCTATAGATGGCAGGGGATGAGGGATAGTGTAGGGCTTTTGCCTTGAAGAAGGAGCAGAGTGCTCATAGGTCTCAGCCCACTTAATGGAACAGTCAAGTCAGAACAGAGAGGTACGTCCATCTTCCCTGCTGTGTCCAGCTTCACACCAAGAGCAGAGGCTCAATAGCCTGTAAGGGTGGCATTAAGGAAAGCGACAACAGGGGTGTTCCTCAACATGATGATGTAACTGCTTCTCATTCAAGATAGTAAGACCAATTACATCACTTTTTGAGGTGATGAAAAGTAAGAGCCTTCTTCAAGTCCTGATTGATTAAACATATTACAGTAGCTCCAAAGCTAATAGCACTAAACTGCTTTGGTGTCAAACTTTAGAGTTTGACCAAGTGTGAGTCCAGATTTGAATTCTCCACTTCCTTCGCAGTGTCTGTAGCTTGTTGTTTCTGGCCTATCTGCAATCTGTCTGTTGTATGAGTCTGAATCCATACCTGCCTGAAGGTGGTCCTGTCTTGTGTTTTCCTAACAAAGGGCTTTGCTTTCTAGTTATCGAGCATCTCATGGGGGAAGGAACAAAGAATACTTTACAGAAGTCTTTAACAGAGTGTTACAAAGGATTGGACTTACTGACTCTAAGGGATCTTGACTGACCAAGATAACAAGTAGT
Organism: Mastomys coucha; assembly: GCF_008632895.1. Classification (NCBI taxonomy): domain Eukaryota; kingdom Metazoa; phylum Chordata; class Mammalia; order Rodentia; family Muridae; genus Mastomys; species Mastomys coucha. The sequence goes on along the minus strand of NW_022196914.1, from coordinate 30,588,407 downwards.
AACACAAAGACACTGCAAACAGACTACATCCATCCAAAACTTATAGCAGATATTTGCTTTGTAAAGTCACATTTGACTTGCTTCCTGTTTTCAGCAAATTATGCCCATAGCATACATACAAACACAGAAGCATTGCTCGCTGTGTCAGGGGCACAGAAAAACTACACAATGTAAGATTACTGTTATGCATTAGCTTAAGTTTTAAAAGTTGATTACATAGTAATACAAAGCAAGCAATGTTGGTTGTTACATTGTTCTTCTTATTGGGTAATTTTTTTTTCTTTTGGAGATTATAACATAATCAACATTTCTGCTTTCACCCTCACCCCAACCCTCCCATATACCTCATGCACTCCTGGTTGCACTGTTAGAAATTTGTGGTCACTTTTTTCATTAACTTTTCCCCTCATCAAGGAAACTTCTCTTTGCAACAGAAGGAGACCATAATGGAAAACCACAACCAATCAAAATGTAGACCTCAGTCCCAATGGATAGGTCTACAAAACTCTCCCACACCTAAGGCTCAGGAACTCTACCGGGAGAGATTGTAAGAGCCAGAAGGCCAGGACGTTTGCTGTGAAGTTGTGTCTCCTAATAACATCATAAGTTATACCCATAAAGCCTCATTTTGTTCTAACAAAGAAACTGAGCACAAGCTGTATGTCTTACCTCTTCAGTGACCTCAAGGTGACTTATTAACTCAGCTGTCAGGTCCAGAAAAAGTTCCAGTCTTTTAGAATGTAAGAGAACTTTCCGTAGTAATACATTGCCACACAGGGCTTTAATTTTGCTTTTGTTGCTAATTGATGAAATAATTGGAATCAAGTGTCAGTTCCCATGAATTCTATTGGGTGTCATAGTCATCCTGGAAACTAATACTATTTCCACTAGGTGTGGTGGCAATAGGAAAGCTGGGGGCACGTGAACTGTCACAAGGTCCAGGCCAGTCTGAGCTGTAGAATAAAACCCTGCAATAAAACAAAATAAGGAAAATAATTTAAAAACAAAGTCTACCTCAAAGCAAAGATCAACTTCATCATAACTTCCTGCAGGCTCATCCTTCTAGGAAGTTCTATCATTTGGAATTTTCCACTTTGTTTTAAAGCATTAAAAAGGCAGGACAAAGTGAAAGAGGAGTCTGATTGGCTTCATAAATCCTTATTTGCTTTCATTTTCATTCAACTCCACAGGGAACCTTATATGGCATTTTCCATTGGCCAAGAGTTGACAGGTGAGGTAGAGTTCAAAAGTGAATCAGAAACTGTTGTTAGGAAATTGAGGTTCATTAGGTTTGCATCGCTTGAAAGATATTCAGCTTCTTTATTGTTAGCACCCCTGTAGTTAGAGGTATGTTAATGCCCCCAGGCCTAAGCTATACAGGGCAGCCACACAAAGGCAGTACTTTTCAACAGAATGGGACTTGGGTCTCACCAGAATCTCTTTACTTCTGCAGACTGTAAGTTTATCAGGAACACAGAAGGACAACATCTCTTTCCCTCAACATCTGTTGAGCACCTTCCCCTTGCTTGCATGGGAATGAGAAGCATGTCCATGGCTGGCAGTGCAAAGTGATGCTTCCTATAAGAATGAGTATACTAGATTGGGAATATGGCTCAGTGTACAAAGGTCCCCCCAAAAGCTGTGAATAGTAATGCATGTTAGCAACCACAGGGTTTCTGGTATGAGGTGGGAAGCTGAGACAAGAAAATCCTCAGGAATTCTTGGGCAAGATAGCCTGAGGTACACAGCAACAAGCAAAGGGATCTGGTCTTAAACATGGTGGAAAGCAAGGACCAGTAACTGAGGTTGTCCTCTGACCTCCACATGCACAGCATGCATCAATATGTCCACACAAACTAATGCATGATCACACACACACACACACACACACACACACACACACACACACACACACACACTTGCAGCCCTTGTAGTTTGGAACAAACACATCCCGGCTGACTCTTCTTGCATACTCAATAGCTGTTCCTACAAGAGAAAAAAGGAAATTTCCCATCCCTTCCTTTACACAAAAGGGGTGGATGAAGGCTACAAAAATTGGGTTCAGGATTAAGCTTAGGGAATGCCAGCAATTAAATGAACGAAGCAGGCTCCCAAGCTCTTCTATTACAGTAAGTTCTTGTACATGACACAGGATTCTTGACACAAGTCTGGAATTTTCCATTTCACCCTAAATTATATCCCAACAGGAGGAATTTAGTAACGATGCTATTCCTTTTGTGATCCTGGTAATAGGGTAGCCAGGATTTGCCTGTTCTTCATGCTCATGAGCTATTTGGATTTTTTCGTGACATGTCATGCCCCACTACAGAAAAAAAGTTATTTCCTGAATGTAAGGCTGTAGTATTACTTTAGAGTGGGAACTTGTAATTACTCTCAAAATCAGATGATTGGTGGTCATCCCTCCCCTCTCCAACACTGTGTCCTTAACATAACTGCTCATGTTTGCTTCATTACTCATCAGTGCCCATACACTGTCTTCAGCGGAAGTTGAAGACAATCTAGCCTCAATTGAGGCTCAATTAACACTGCCTAGAGTCCCAGAGCACCCTCTCACCAGCATGAGTGGTGGCTGCAGCTGGCCATTATTTCCAAGAAGATGCCCCAATGGAAATTAGGAATGAGCCATACAGCCAAGAGTTTCAAATTCCACCATTTCTAAAATGTGATATCATCTTCTCGTGGGAACTGTGACTTCAGAGTTCCTACAAGTGTTCTCATGTCCTCCCCAGATGATGCCCAGCACTCAAGCTTGTTGCAGCTGCCTTTCTTTTTACACCCCTATTTACTTCCTGCTATGTTATGACTCTTGCTCAAATTTTCCAAACTCTGAGCTCTCTTTCCCACCATTGCTGATGTGCTCTGAGATATCACTGGTCGTAGACTCTTCCTCTGCCCTCTGTCATCAGTGGGTCTTTGAAGGGCTTTGATGACTGTTGTAATTGGCATTGTTTATTTTTCCTACTGGTTTACAAAGACTGTCCTGTGACTTCTGTTGCCTTTTACAGTCTTTATGCAGATCTACCTTTAGACAAGACATGTCTCTAGGCAGATCAAACAAGCAGGTTGCAATGAGATAATGATGAATGAAACCACCAGGGATGTGACAACTGTCTTGCAGACAAATTCCCTGCATTGAAGAGTTAAGGCAAGGAGAAATGTCTCAAAACCAGCATGGATCCCTTCTAAATCGCAGGCCCTTTAAATAGACATGATCCAAATAGAGTTTAGATTCAGATGGATTATTTGGGTCAGCCTTTGTTCTGTTTTGTATCATTTTCTTGGGGAGTTTTTGTTGTAATGGATGTTAGAGCATTGTCCTCTCAAATGAATGCAAATCATCTGTTTATTCATTCATTCCCTTCACTCATTCATAGCCTGTGCCCTGTGCACCTGCTCTGGTCCAGGCATTGGTCCAGCTTCTAAGGATATGGCAGCAAATGAAACATCCACAGCCTCCACACCCTCACCACAAGGAGGATAAAAATCTAGAAAACAAATAAATGTAAAACTCAGAAGGCAAAACAGAAAGTGGGTGGCAGTGCAAGGTGGCTGGAATGCAGTGCAGAGCTGCCTGTGATGGCTGGAATGCAGGAGTCATCTCTGAGGGCCATCTATGGAGGCTGAGGGTGGAACAAAGGAAAAGGCACTGGTGGAAGCCCAGATCTAGAACAAAGTCTGTGCAGAAGACTGTCCTGAACTACTTAGTCACATACTCTATAATTTTGAAATGCATCTAGAGAAACAAAGGAAAAGTTGCATTGTTGGCAAGCAAAACCATAAAAGGCTCAAAACCCTCTATATATTTCAAAACAAAGACCACAGGATGTAGAGTCAGAATGAGCACTGTAATTCTTCACTCCTATGTGTTTGAAATATTTTATGAATCACTGGAACATTATCTACCAGGATCATACACTTGTCAAGTTGAATGGTGTTAAGATAATCTGGACATCAGAGAAACAGGCCCCAACTTGGGCAGATGTCCACTGCTCAGGTGCAGGCCAAACCAGTCAGAAGAATAGGTGAGTGGTTCTCCTGCCCATGGAACTGCCCCACTTCCTAGATTTGGTCCCCAAAGACTCAATCTACTGCCCCCTCTATCCTCCCTCCCTGCTGTCCTCTGTGCTGCTCTGTATCCACTTCCAGCCAGGGCAGACTTCCCTGTTCAGGTGCAGGTTACATCAGCCAGAGGAAGAGGTAAGTCAATGATAACAGTATAGATTAGCAATGCCCAAAAATTCTATCAGGGAACTCCTACAGCTAATAAATACCCTCAGTGAAGTGATGGAATACAAGATAACTCAAAAAATTACTGGCCTTCCTATAGACAAATGACAAACAGAAAGAAATCAGAGAAACAACACATCACAATAGCCACAAATAATATCAAATATCTTAGCACAACTCTAACCAAATTAAGTGAAAGATTTATATGTCAAGAACTTCAAGTCTCTGGAGAAATACATTGAAATAGATATTATAGGATGGAAAGATCTCCCATCCTCATGGATAGATAGGATTAACCTAGTGGAAATGTCCATCTTCATAAAAGCAATCTACAGATTCAATGAAATCCTCATCAAAATTCCAACAAAATTCTTTACAGACCCTGAAAGAATAATTCTCAGCTAGTTTCTCAGAAAATTAGGAATTTTCTACTTCAAGACCCAGGTATACCATTCCTGGGCATATAACCAAAAAATGTTCCAACTCACCACAAGAACATTTGATCAACTATGTTCATAACAGCTTTATTAGTATTAGCCAGAAACTGGAAACAACCTAGATGTCCCTCAACTGAAGAATGGATAAAGAAAATGTGGTACATTTACACAATGGACTATTATCTAGCTGTTAAAAAACAATGACACCATGAAATTTGCAGGCAAATGGATGAACCTAAAATAAATCATTCTTAGTCAGGTAACCAAGACCCAGAAAGACAAACAAGGTATGCACTCGTTTATAAGTGGGTATTAACTTTAAAACAAACCATAATCATGCTACAATCCAGAGACCCATAGAAGCTAAGTAATAAGGATGGCTTAAGGGAAGATGCAAGGATTTCCCTGGGAAGGGGAAACAGAATAAATTTCGAAAGTAGACTGGGGTGAGTGAGGTTGCAACAGGATAGATCAGGTTGTGGGGGACAAGAAAACACTGGGAAAGAACTACTGGAATTGGAGGGGCACATTTCCAGGTCAAGGTAGACAGCTAGTGCAAAGAAATCCATGAGAGTGACACTGTCTAAGACTCCTAGTAATGGGGACATGGAACCTGGAACAACCTCCCTCTGTAACCAGTCATGGCCTCCTTGGAGGGATTGTGACACGAAGCCAGCCATAAAATCTTTGGCCTACAGTCTGTCCTGCTTGCAGAGTGTTCTAGGACCAGAGCCTGGCATCATTATCAGAGAGACTTCATCCAGAAACTGATGGCAGCAGATGCAGAGTCCCACAGCCAAACATTAGACATAGTTTCAGGAGTCCTGCAAAGGATGGGGAAAAAGGAACAGAGGAGCAAGGGAGGTCAGGGATACCGTAAGAAAACAGCCCACAGAATCAACTAACTGAGACTCAGACAGGCACACAGATATCAGGGAGCCTTATGGATCTGTATACATGTTATGGCAGAGTAGCTTGGTTCTTGTGGGAGTCCTAACAGTCGGAACAGGGGCTGTCTCTGACTATTTTTCCTGCTTGTGAGATCCTTTTCTTCCTACAGGGTTGCATTGTCCTTCCTTGATGTGATAGAATGTACCTTGTTTTATTGTAGCTTGTTATACTGTGTTTGTTTGATGTCCCTGGGAGGCTTGTTCTTTTCTGAGGGGAGGTAGGGGGTGGATGTGAGTGGAGAGGGTAAGGGAAAGAAAGAAACTGGGAAGAGGGGAGGGAGAAGAAATTGTAGTTGGGATGTAATATATTAGAGAAGAAAAAAGATAATTTGAATTGTATTAAATATGTAGAGAACGTAGCTGCTAAAATATTTTATTGTAATGCCTTAGTTCAAGGGTTGGTAAACCTTTTCTACAAAGTGAAAGTGAACATTTGATGTTTGGTGAGAGATGTAGCTTCTGCCTTATGTACCCACATATCCAAAGCAACAGAAAGCCAGCCACAGATGACATGTAAAATGAAAGTATGGGGTACCAAGGAAACAAGACAGCAGATGGGTGGAGAGACATCAGGGGTTGTATGGAGGCATAATGCAGAAATAATTCCGTTATAAAAGGCAATTTGCAGGAAATTATAATGAAAGCTGATTATAATTGATGGATTCTCCAATTATATATACTCTCCTGCATAGATAGTATATCAAGAAATTCACACCTATATAAACTATAGTAATATATTGGGTATATTTAAAGCACCTAGAAAGACTCATGACTATTGGCTTCGGGTTTGTGAGAAGGGTCACTCTTGCTGCTTTTGGAAGATGGATTTTGGGTAGGAGTGATCACAAGAACAAATAGATTTGTTTGTACATCAGTGAATGTATTATGGTGTGGGGCATGATGACACACAATTGACAAAATGCCATAAGGAAGCAAAGACAATTCCCAACCTTTGATTTGAGCCAGCCAGTAAGTGTTCCTTCCAACAAGGCGAGAAGCTTTAAGAAGGATCATGGGGAGGGGGTGATCTCTGCTTGTTGGGTACTACTGACAGCACGGGTGTGGCTTGGGTGGTCCTGGGGGCAGGTGCTAATTCAGTGAGGGGCAGCTGTGTTCCAGGATGCAGTCCAGGTCTCCACCCTTTGTTGCTCCAACCATCCTCTGGGAGTCAGATTATCCTATACATGCTTCCTGTAGGCAGGTATATTGTGCATGTGCCTCCATGCAGAACAAAAGCAAGTTAAAGAAGGCACTAAGACAAGGGTTTAATTTGGCTCATGGTTTGAAGGTACAGTTCCCCCATGGAGGGGAGTCACAGTCTGAGGCAGCTGGGTATGATATGTCTGTGGTCAGGAGATAGAGTATGACTGCTAATTCTCAGGCAGCATCCTCCTTTGTGTGCTGGTGAGATCAAGTCCATGGAATGGTGCTGCCCACATGTAGCATAGGTTTTCCTACTTCAGTTAACCAAACCTAGATAATCCCTCATGGAAATCACCAGAAGCTGGTCTCTTTAGTGGCTCTCAATCTTGTCTATCTGATAGTACTAGACATCACACCACAGGAAGAGGAACAAAGAGGGTAAGCTCCATGATGCTTGCTTTACTCCATCAGCTATACAAAGGCTACACGCACATGCAAAGGGGTGGTAAAACTTAGAGGATCCCTCTTTGGATATTTGAGGGGCAGTCAATAACTACTATCTCTCTACATCTCAATGTCAACATTAAGCAGGCAGCGAAGTCTGCAGCTCAGGATAGTTTGGGTTGGTGGTATACTCCTGACTTAAAGTCATTATAGTTAATTAAAATTAGTAAGATTAATGATTATTCAGGGCATTGATTCTACATTTTTTAAAATAGAATCAGTGCAGTTGCCCTGTACTTACAGGCCCACTAGCCTCTTTGCTTTGGTCTGCTAGTATTTGGAGATGTACATGGGTTAAGGCAAACTGTGATTGCTCAGGATCCCACAGAACAGCACATGGACACGGTGGTAATCTGCAAATCAAAGCAGAAGAGATTGTATGGAGTCATAATGATTTAGTCATAGAAGGCAACTTGCAGGAAATTATAATGAAATGCTATCTTGGGAGAGGAAACATTTATGGTTTTTCCTTTGGAGTACGTTAATTAATTCCTTTAAAAATAATTATAGAAGGTGATAAGAAAAATGGAAATGTGAAAATTATGTCAGTGCCAGAATTACTTTTGCATGTTTGGTGGATACTGCAGAGTTGAGTTTGCTCCTAAATCCAAATTTAGTTGGATGTTAAGGTTTATGTCACTGCAGACAACTTGAGTTAACACTTCTTAGTTTCCTTGGAGACTTCTGAGCATGTCTGGACATTTCATTCAGGTCTGGGCTTCTATAACTGTGATGGTGATGTCCATGTGCCACCTTGTCAGAAATAAGAAGGGCCTCATCAACTGGGGAAGTGTTGCTCAGTGTGTTCTGAAGGTGTGACTGGAGAAGACTGGATGTGAGGCAGAGGGCTAAGTGGGGGAGAACTGTGTGTATCAGCTGGGGGCTCAGATCAGGAAAAGGCAGAAGGCAAGCCTGTTCTCTCAGCTAGAGTAGGGGTTCTTTTCTTTCTCTGTCCTTGGATATCAGAACTACAGGCCCTCCCAATTCTGGGATTACAGTACAAGCAGTACAGTCTTTAGCCTCTGGCTGAAAGTTGCACTCTTAGCTTCCTTGACACTCAAGCCTGTCAACTTGGACTGAGCCAGACTGTCAGCAAATTTGGGTCATCTTCAAAAGCAGGACACACCATCTCTCTAACCACAGTGGGCAAGAGGTTTATTAAATATTTATTGCTTACTGTTTAGAACTTTAAAGAAGGATACATAGATCTCAGAAAGCCTCTGTATGAACTCTGGAAGTTTATGAGACTCCTGTCAGGAGCCACTAGTTTCCTTGTGAAATGAACCCAGCCTGGCATCCAAAGTGAGGCTCACTAAAAGACATGCTTCTGTGGTCGCCCAGAACTGCATGTTTTTCTTCCATTGTGTGCAGTTTAACATTAGTGAAATACTTATTTTAGTGAAGTCCTGTGGGAAGCCTACATCAAATTAATAAATAATAAGAATGTTTCAGATGTTATGTGGTGGAGGGAGGTAAGCAAGCAAATACATCTGTAAGATTATGGTCTAAATACAGGGTTAAGACTGCTTTTGTCTATAGCCAGTTTCAGTAGGGCGAGTGTATGTGAGGTTATGAAATGGATGTTGCACTTCTCACAGAGGTTCATGGGTCACTAATATCCCTCCTTCCACTCAGAGAGAAGGAAGACATAATCCTGTAAGCTCAGGATGACCTCACCTTTCAGGCAATTTTGCTATGCAAGTTCTGGGAAGGAGTATGGTAGGTTTTCCTCTTAGCAGGGTAAAGCACAGTGACCTTGGATGAGCATGTCCAGAGTCACAATCAGACCACACACTAATCACATAGTGGGTAGGGTGGCAGCAGATAGGTTTGTTGTAACAGCCCTTTCAAGACTGAAGTTATGAGGCAGAGAGGCAGTCCTCTCATACAAACAGCTATAGAAGGTTAGTTGAAATGTATGCTGAAGGTTTAAGCAGAGCATGTACCAATGGCAAGGAGTTGATTCAGATTGTACATAACCTAGGATGCAGGAGAGGTATGTAGGAAGTTGCATAGATGATTTATGAGTGGCATAGCCAATACCCCAAAGTCATGTAAAACATGAAAATTTAAGAAGATAGCTATGTGGACATTTTGACGAAAGTCAAATGTTGGTGAACTGACAGGGTTCTCTCTAAGCATCTCTAGCCAAAAGAAGAAATGAAGTTCATGGTTTTTAGTCCAGAACAGTTGCAAAGAACAATAGCTGCCATGAGAAGATTTATGTAAAAGATTTTTGTTGGGCTTTTGTGTTTTGACCAGAGGAGTGAGCTGTGGTCAGCACCAAGGACAGAGACAAACCACATACTTTTGTTAGTTCCCCAATAACATCTCTCTGAAAGAGTCTGGCTTTATATGAGAAAACACCACCCAGTCTATACACTGGGTTTACTTTCCATTTTAGTGAAAGTGTTTTTAATAAGCACTTGTCCGAATTACACGCTCATGTGGTTGAATGGTATCTGGATGCAAAAGATGGTAAGACATGGCAGGCAGTAAAGGCACTTATGATTGAAAGTCAGGATGAATATTAACTAAAACATGAAGCTATTCATGAACCTGTGGGAAACGTAAAGTCTGGTCTCATGGTGAGGAAGCACGTTGGGTCATGTGACAAATCTGTCTTCCTGAACACCCTGGTCACATTAAAAGACAGATATATAAATACAGGGTAATGTTCTCATGTTCATTTGTTCCCAGGCAGCTGCTACAATGCGGAATACAGTAACAATCAACAATAAGTTCTGAAAATGACAATAAAATGTATGCTTATACAAATAAAGAGCTGCATTATTACATTATAAAATATTTAATAATACCATAGTATACATTATACCACAATAACTATAATGTATAGTTATATTGTTGTTATAATATTGCATACCATATTCAATACATATAAAATAGCCTAATTAAGCTTGATAAACATGTGGGTGAAGACACTCTTAAAATGTCAATTTTATTTTTAGCAAATATTCAGAAGTTGAATGGCTTCTTTTTTCCTTCATCTTTGAACAAATCTTACCCTGGCTTAGATGGAAAGACATGTGGGTTAGGGTGAGTGTTAAAGTCTTGGTCAAGACCTAATAGACTTATGGCTTTATGATGATTATTTGGGAAGAGACTTGGCCATCACCCTTGAAAGACATTTAGCTAAATATGGGGGGATGCCCACTTGCAATTTAGATGAAGTAATCGTGTTACTTTTTTCTATACATTGGGTTTTTATTTCATAGTCTTTGAAGTGCTCCCACCTATTGACTTTACAGGAAGGCGAAGCCCAGATTTATTACAGAACAAGAGCAGCAGAAACAATGAGTTACTTTCTTCAGTTTGCTGGAAGGTCACCGTGTCCCACTTTGATTTGTCCTTAATGTTTAATGTGACTTGATGCCAAGAAAAATTTGATTGAGACTTTGTGTCAGCACAGTGGGCCAAGCAGATACCAAAATAAGATCTGAGAATAACATCAGTGCTTTCCAAGGGGCAGAGGTCAGGCAGGTGTAATGTACAATGCCACTTTTCTGATGGCAGAATGGCCCCACACTTGGATTTCAGTAATGGTCACACACGGGAAAGACCAAGAAGAACTGCACAGACAGGCAAATATAACATAAATCCATATGAACACAAAGTAGTACATACACATACACACACCCACATATGCATGCTCACATATGCATGCATGGTCATTAGTGCTTGTAAAGACTGTTGGAAACAAAGGGTCATGTGTAGTTTATTCAGCAGAATGACACCAAGGTGAAGTTTCTGAACTTGATTTTTTTTTTGCACGCATGTATGTTTTCACTGCTGGGAGAAACAGGAAGAAGGATTTATGAAACTTCCACTCTTCACTTTTAAATTATATTTTTGGATTACAATATAAAATTATACCATTGCCTCTCCCCTTTCTCCCCCATATACCCCTCTTTGCTTTGTTTCAAATTGGTGACTTCAATTTTCATTAATTACTGTTATATGCATACATGTATGTGTATATATACACACAAACTTAAATACATAAGTACTACTTGCTCTATATAGTGTTACTTGTATGCATGTTTTCAGGGTTGACACCTTTACTAACAGAGCAGTCTCTCTGGCCTCTAGCTCTTGGATTTTTAAGGCAAGTTCTTGGCATATAGCCCAGACTGATATCAAATTTTCATCCTTCTGTCTCTGCCGCCTGAGTTCTGAGATTACAGGCATGTGCCACCATGTCTAGATAAGCCAAATGCCTCCAAGTGAATCTCCAGTTTGCTTGTTTCTAGTTCAGTTGCTTAGATCTTATTTATTTTAGCTTTTATATTGATAAGGATAACTGAGCTAAAAAGGCATTTATTTATGATCTGGTAAATAAATTTTTAGTTTGAGACAGACTTGATAATTTCAATAGCTCATATAGAATCTTCATCTGTTATGTATGGTATTTCAAAAATTAAGTAGCAAGATTTTGTAGCAACTATATAAAATATCTAAGTAGACATAGCAGAAATTTTGGCATTCAGTTCACCTTTTATATCAGCAGAGCTTTTCAGATTGAAATCTCCTCTTTGTCAATTGCAGTCACCTTTACTGGCTGCCACTTTTCCCAGGAATGGTCAAGGCACTCTTATGAGGCTGCCCAGACTATGGCCTAGAAACAGGATATTGCCTTGAGTTATCTGTGTGTATCTCTGATTCGCCTCCTCCAACCCACACAGTGCAAAGTGTTCATCAAATGCAAACTTCCTGTAGTGCTAGACTAAGTTCTTGCTTGGACAAAAGCTACAGAAATGAGACATTCCTGGTTATCAGACAGAGAATCATGTTAGATACTATGCATCTCCACATTGTAGCAGACATTAAAAGTTCCTTCCTTCAGAACTAGACTCATAAATAGAACAGTAAAGGCTCCCGGGGCTCTCCTGCCATGTCGTCTGTACCTGATACCACATTTTCCACCCAAATCCTCACTCTGAAGTTGATTTCCTGCTGGCAAGTGAACACAGGTTCACAGATTCAAACATGTGGGCAAGGAGCAGTTTCCTTTGAGCTCTTGGCAACAAGCAGAGATGTGAGGCAGTGTGCTGAAGTCTGCCAACTCTCCAGGAAGAGATTTGCAAGCTAGATTGCAGGCAAGGGGAAAAATGAGGGAATCCTTCAACCTCCCTTGGGATTGTTATTCAGGGGCATAATCTGCACCAGCTTTTCAGATGCTTCTCAGCACTAGCTTCCTCTGCCCAATATGGCAAGCCAGTTGGTTCCCCAAGACCTCCCATCACCTCTGCAGGCTCTATTTGAGGAAAGGGAGGCCCACCCTGGGTTGCAACACAGAGGATACAGTTTCAGTAGGCCACACAACAGCAACAAAACTATCAATGGTGTCTTCTTTCCACAGAGCAGTTAATTCTGCAAAGAAAAGCTAAAGGTTAGGTGAAAAACACAACTTATATATATTGTTCCTAGAGTTCTTGTTCTAAGTATATTTGGAGACATTTAAAGAATGTTTAAAGATGATGGCTATTTGTATTCCATCAGCGTGGGTAAAACTAGGATACACACACCACAAGGGACCATTGCCGTGCTGTGAACAAACTGCCCTCTGTCCACACAACTTTCAGTGAGTCAAATTCAGACCACCCACTTCTTTCCAGGGTAATCAGAAATACTTTCTGGGGTGAGCTAAAATCAGCACAGGGAGCTGCTCTGACCCACCATTTGCTCATCAGTCTCCAACCATTTGTCTTAATGGGTTCAGAGCCAATCATGACTTTATGGATAAGCACTGTATATCTCATAGTGGGTTGGTGGGATAGGGAGGCACAGAGTCAGCAGGACAACCATCTCCATGTGGAATGGCTGTTAGAATAGTTGTGTGGGGCCAGGGAGGAGTCCTTAATGATTGAAAGGGTCCCCCAAGCAAGAAATGAGGTTGGGAGAAGGCTTAGCACTAAATGTAACTTGAATGCCAAGCAGGAAGTTAAAGGGAAAAGAGCAGTCTGCTACATGTGGGCGAGGTCTCAGAAATTCACTTCATGCTAAGAAGTCTAAGTTAAAAATGTGGCATAGCAAGGTAGGTCTCCAACATCAGAGGGCTCAGATGTGTGCATCAGTAGGGCAGCAACTACAGAAGTCCATGGCCCACAGAGCTGGGGCTGGGGGTGGTGCTACATGACAGGAGCACAGAAGGTGCAGAAGGACTAGGGACAGAACTGTGTGAAGAGAGAAAGGGGTGATGGGTTTGGCAGGATTGAGGAGCAGAGAGCTTTAAGAACAGCTATTATCTCCTGAGAGGCTCTGCCAGAGCCTGACAAACACAGAGGTGGATGCTCATGGCTAACCATTGGAGTGAGCATAGGGATCCCAACGGAGGAGTTAGAAAAAGGATTGAAGGAGCTGAGGGGTTTGCAACCACATAGGTAGAACAACAATATCAACTAACCAGACCCCCAGACCTCCCAGGGACTAAACTACCAATCAAAGAGTACACGTGGAGCCACCCATGACTTCAGCCACATATGTAACAGAGGATGGCCTTGTTTGGCATCAATGGGTGGAGAGGCCCTTGGTCCTGTGAAGGGTCAATGCCCAGTGTAGGGGAATGCCAGGGCAGGGAATCGAGATTGGATGAGGGAATACCCTCATAGAATCAGGGGGAGGAGAGATGGGATAGGGGACTTTTGGAGGGGAAACCAGGAAAGGATTATTTATTTACACTTGAAATGTAAATAAAGAGAAAAAGATCAGCTATGAGACAGAGGCTGTGGGACATGAGGTTAAGACACGGCAGGCTCCGGATATGCCCACTCCCTATGCTCCCTGTGTTCTCCGTGCTCCCTGTGCTCCCCATGGTCTTCCTGTGCATCTCTAACTTTATCGGGACTGACAAGAGCCAGGGCTATGTATGTATTGACAACCACAAGGACCAGGGAAGCAGGGGAAGCCTGCCTTCTCCTGTACCTTGTCTCTTCTTCCCACTGGGCAGATGGCATGATCTTAGAGCCAGAGCTTCAGTGAGGATAGCAGAGGGAAAGTCAGCCAGCCTCGGTTTCCTCAGTTACAGTGGCAATATGTAGAGAAACTTCAGCAATTGAAATAACTTCATTTTGTTCTCAACTCCAATGTACACTGGTTATATTTATAGTATTAGCAAAAGGAATGTAAAAATAAAACTAGTTACTTACACTGACTACCAGGGCAAGACAACTTGACTACCAGTGATCTCAGCATGGGATTGTTTGACTAGGAATTCACTAGGAGCCTCCCAGAATGTAGCAGAAACAAGGATTTAAAACAAATACACAGGAAGTTTGGGGCATAGCTATAGTTGGGAGCATAGAAACTGGCGATTTTCTTTCCCTTTGTATATGGATGATAAAAACATAGAAGAAAGCCCAAAGTAACTCCTCAAACTTGAACACAGAGGAAGAATGACTCCCCATAAAGCTTGGTTCAGTTCCGCATTAACCCCCCTCGATATCTCTAAAACAATGTGTCAAGTTAATAAGTCATATGATCTCTCTTTCTAGCTCCCCAAAGCTAAGAGGCAGCCTTTCCCTCCTTACCCCGCCTCCCCCGTTATGTGAGGGGTTTGAGGAAGATTTGCTGGGAAGAAATTTGGAGGGGAATATAGCAAAGGGTCCAGGTTTGAAGCTTTAGGGCGTCTTTTGGTTAGAATGAGCCATCTTTAAGGCCCACCTGGGCCTGGTTATTTAACACTGCCAAAAATTTGATACATGAAAGTGACATCATTATATTAATCAAACCCTCCTCCTTCCTTCTGTGTGTGTATATATGTGTGTATGTATGTATTTATATAATATATATATGTGTATATCTTATACCTATACACAATATATATACATATATACATACACATATGTATTATATATACATATATATTTGTATATATGTATATATATATTCTAGCTATATATTAACCTTAGACTTGCTCAAATTAAAAAATAAATCTATCCTGAGAGTCTAGATAGGAAAGGTTACAGCATCATATTGCAGCAGAACATTGGTTCCACATGGAATTGAGAGCAGGAAGAAGGGATCCCATGGGAAGTCTCTGTTACAGCATTTATGAGAAAGAAGCATGTCACATAAATGGCAGGCAGAGAAAGTGACAGAAAAGCAAAATTCAAGGAATACCAGAGAAGCTGTCACAGGCCTATCATATTATGTGACAAGTTATGACACATGTGTTCAAAAGGAAAGTCATTCCAAGTCAAATGAGCAAACAAGACAAGGGGATGGAAAGGCAATGGTGTGCCCAGTAAAACACATTGGAGGGTAAAGCATCCACATTGAAATAACAAAAAAAATAAACAGTGATAATGCAAACCCAGACCAGGCCAGATAATTCCACCAATAAAAAAATCTGAGATGGCTGAAGGTGACCAAATAAAGGTAATCAAAATAACTCTTACAGTAATAAAAGCTATTCATAAATATGGAAAACAGATTACACTATCTAACTCCAATGTTTCTCTTGAAGTTGAAAGCCAATATATTTAAATGTATGACATGTCCGAACTGGAAAAAAGTGATATTACAGCTGACCACAAGGGAGCCTAAATCTTTGTCAGTGTTTGTGTTTTCCATGTAAAGGAGTCCATGTCTACATACATGTGCATAGTGAACACACTGAGTTTATAAAAATCTGCTGTGCTATCATTACCTCAAAGACACTATTGGGAGAGGGGTGGTGGTGAAGAAGCTCAAGGGCATGAGAGCAAGTGAGCCTTAAGTAGGCGGGTGGGTTGTGCCCTGTAAGCTCCTGTATAAGACTCAATGGCTAGGATGTTCCTAGAAAACTGAAGAAGGAAGACATATCAGCGTCTGCTGGACTACCATTGAGGAATGCCACTGACGTAGAGAAGAGGCTCTAGTGGCAGTTTCTGAGTCCTCTTGGAGTAGATTACAAAGCTTACCTAAGGAATCCAGACGGCTAAGTTTGGCATTGGTAAGCCACAGGAAGAGCGTGGAGTATCTATAACTAAGCAGGTTGGGCAGCAGGGAACTACAGAGATTGGCAAGGAGCCACTTTTGTCCTAGAAGACCCATCTTCAACACAGAAGCAGATCAACTTGCCAAAGTCAAGACTTCAAGCAGGCTGAGCCATCAAAGTCCCTCCCAGGAAAGTGGCTCCTCTAGCCCACCACCTCCTAATTATAAAATCAAACAGTAATACAACCTGCTTCCTAGAATTTTGAGAGGATGAAGATAACACTCATGTAACATACAACGAATTGCCCAACATACTGAAACAATTCAGTTACATTTGAAAGGAGAGTCTTTTTCTACGGCCTTTGAAAACTACTAAGGCGGCAAACTCCCAGTGATCTGGTGTGCTGGTTGTGAAGGGTACCAACTGCTGCCATGAAGAAGGGTTCTCACAGCCCTTGCCTCTGTGAGCTAGCAGCTGGGACAGCACTTGAAAGCCCTTCTTTGTCCCACTACAGCTATGTCTCCTGAGACAGTTCTGGGAGTACATAAAATCTTACTACTGCTGGGTTGTTCACAAACCAGTGTTTCCTGCTCTTGGTGAGTCTTCCTATTCATTCCGATCTGCTGGTGCCAGGGCTCACTGTGTTTGTCAGCATTTAGCTACTATTAACAAGTCCCCAAACTTAGAGGCTTAGAACAATACAGTCACCATCTCCAATTTCTGTGAATGGAGATTTTGGAAATGGCTTCACTGGTTGGTTCTGGCTCAGGACATTTCTGTCCTTCATTTGCTATTGATTGCCAGTTCAGAACCAGAAAACAGTCTCCTTATTTTCCTTGTGTTCTCAGTGTTTGGAGATACAGAACTTGATTAGCTCTTTGGGAACTATAATCATTTGGTTTCCTGAAGAAGTCATTTCTACATTTTTGCAGTTCATGAGCCTTGATTTGAGCCTGACCTTGATCCCATGGTTTCTATTATAATATTACAAAAATGATACTCTACAGAAATACTTAGAAGAACATTACAGGTTTTGATGGAGCAACAAATGAAACATCATGTTCTCTTTTGGCTTTGCAAATGACATAATAATTAGTAAGTCAGTTCCAGAAACGGAATTCTATTCCAGTGCACATTGTTACAATGTGGACCTGAGAGAACTCTTATTTGTAATTTGAGAAACACTAACTTTTAAATTACATGTAAGAACCTCCTGGAATTACTCTATTAGAACAGCCAAAATCAGTGTTTCTCTAGAAGGCTGGGCAACAACAAAGGCCAGCAGAAATGGTTCCTCTGTCAGATACCATTGTGGATGTGGGTCTAGCCTGATCACCCTGCTTGTGAGAAACTGGTGACTGAGTAGGGAGTGCCTATGGGCAGGGTGACTTCCATACTGAGCAGCCTGTTCTCATGCACTGAGCAATCGAAAAGCGACTAGGTTTGATGGTAGAAATCGGATCCATGGCAACAAGCTTGCCAACACTTTGCTTTTCTTCCATGAAGGTCCATGGGCATTGTTTTGTATCACATTTCCCAAACTTTAAAGTCCTGATGACAATCTTGAATGAGAAGCAATTATGTAGGCTCCTCTATTCCAACTTTCAACTCTTCTGGGCCAGGACAGTCTCCTGGTACTAAAAAGCTTCCATGAATAATAAAAATTTCTTTCTCTCTCTCTCTCTCTCTCTCTTTCTTTCTTTCTTTTTCTTTCTTTCTTTCTTCATTTCTTCCTTCCTTTCTTTCTTTCTTTCTTCCTTCCTTCCTTTCTTTCTTTCTTTCTTTTTAGTTTTATTTTTTTAATTAGATATTTTCTTTATTTACATGTCATATAATTTCTCCTTTCCCAGTTTCCCTTCCCCAAAAAACCCCCCAAAACAACAAGAACAAACCCCTCTTCCCTCCCCCCTCCCTCTGCTCACCACCCCACCCTCTCCCACTTACTGGCTCTGGCATTCCCCTATACATTCTGGGACACAGACCCTTCACAGGGCCAAGGGCTTCTCCTCCTGTTGATGACCAACTTGACCATCCTCTACTATACACATGATGCCAGAGCCATCAGTCCCACCATGTGTACTCCTTGGTTGGTGGTTTAGTCCCTGGGAGCTCTGAGGCTACTAGTTAGTTCATATTGTTGTTCGTCCTAAGGGGCTGTAAATCCTTCAGCTCCTTCAGTCCTTTCTCTAATCCTTTATTGGGGACCCTGTACTTAGTCCAATGGATGGCTGTGCACCTCTCCTTCTGTATTAGTCGGGTACTGTCAGAGCCTCTCAGGAGACAGCTATATCAGGCTGGAGAGCCCTTCCTTCAATCTCTACTCCATAGTTAGTCTCTGCAACTCCTTCCATGGGTATTTTGTTCCCCTCTTTAAGACGGAATGAAGTATCCACATTTTGGTCTTCCTTCTTCTTGAGTTCCTTGTGGTTTGTGGATTGTATTTCGAGTATTCCGAACTTCTGGGCTAATAACCACTTATGAGAGAGTGCATACCATGTGTGTTCTTTTGTGATTGGGTTACCTCACTCAGGATGATATTCTCCAGATCCATCCATTTCCCTAAGAATTTCATAAATTCATTGTTTTTAATAGCTGAGTAGTACTCCATTGTGTAGATGCACCACATTTTCTGTATCCATTCCTCTGTTGAGGGACATCTGGGTTGTTTCCAGTTTCCGGCTATTATAAATAACGCTGCTATGAACATGGTGGAGCATGTGTCCTTCTTACATGTTGGGGCATCATCTGGGTATATGCCCAGGAGTGGTATAGCTGGGTCCTCCAGTAGAATTATGTCCAATTTCCAGAGGAACCACCAAACTGATTTCCAGAGTGCTTGTACCAGCTTGCAGTTCCACCAGCAATGAAGGAGTATTCCTCTTTCTCCACAACCTCTCCAGCATCTGCTGTCACCTGAGTTTTTTATCCTAGCCATTCTGACTGGTGTGAGGTGGAATCTCAGGGTTGTTTTGATTTGCATTTCCCTGATGACTAATGATGTCAAACATTTCTTTAGGTGCTTCTCAGCCATTCGGTGTTCCTCAATTGAGAATTCTTTGTTTAGCTCTGTACCCCATTTTTTAATAGGGTTATTTGGTTCTCTGGAGTCTAACTTCTTGAGTTCTTTGTATACCTTGGATATTAGCCCTCTATCAGATATAGGGTTGGTGAAGATCTTTTCCCAATTTGTTGGTTGCCATTTTGTCCTATTGACAGTGTCTTTTGCCTTACAGAAACTTTGCAACTTTATGAGGTTCCATTTGTCAATTCTTGATCTTAGAGCAGAAGCTATTGGCGTCCTCTTCAGGAAATTTTCCCCTGTGCCCATTTGCTCGAGGTTCTTCCGCACTTTCTCTTCTATTTTAATGTATCTGCATTGATGTGGAGGTCCCTGATCCACTTGGACTTGAGCTTTGTACAAGGAGAAAGGAATGGATCGATTTGCATTCTTCTACATGCTAACTGCCATTTGAGCCAGCACCATTTGTTGAAAATGCTGTCTTTTTTCCACTGGATGATATTAGCTCCTTTGTCAAAGATCAAGTGACAATACGTGAGTTCATGTCTGGGTCTTCAATTCTGTTCAATTGATCAACCTGCCTGTCACTGTACCAATACCATGCAGTTTTCATCACAATTGCTCTGTAGAACAGCTTAAGGTCCTGGGATAGTGATTCTACCAGAGGTTCCTTTATTGTTGAAAAAAGTTTTGGCTATCCTGGGTTTTTTGTTATTCCAGATGAATTTACAAATTGCTCTTTCTAAGTCTGTGAAGAATTGAGTTGGAATTTTGATTGGGATTGCATCAAATCTGTAGATTGCCTTCAGCAAGATGGCCATTTTTGCTATATTAATCCTGCCAATCCATGAGCATGGGAGATCTTTCCATCTTCTGAGATCTTCAATTTCTTTTTTCAGAAACTTGAAGTTCTTGTCAAACAGATCTTTTACTTGCTTAGTTAGAGTTACACTGAGGTAATTTATATTATTGTAACAATTGTGAAGGGTGTTGTTTCCCTAATTTCTTTCTCTGCCTGTTTATCCTTTGTGTAGAGGAAGGCCACTGATTTGCTTGAATTAATTTTATATCCAGCTACTTTGCTGAAGTTGTTTATCAGGTTTAGGAGCTCTCTGGTGGAATTTTTCGGGTCACTTAAGTATACTATCATATCATCAGCAAATAGTGATAACTTGACTTCTTCCTTTTCAATTTGTATCTCTATGATCTCCTTTTGTTGCCTAATTGCTCTGGCTAGGACTTCAAGTACAATGTTGAATAGGTAGGGAGAGAGTGGGTAGCCTTGTCTAGTCCCTGATTTTAGTGGGATTGCTTCAAGTTTCTCTCCATTTAGTTTGATGTTGGCTACTAGTTTTTTGTATATTGCTTTCACTATGTTTAAGTATGGGCCTTGAATTCCTGATCTTTCCAAGACTTTTATCATGAAGGGGTGTTGGATCTTGTCAAATGCTTTCTCAGCATCTAGTGAGATGATCATGTGGGCTTTTTCCTTGAGTTTGTTTATATAGTGAATTATGTTGATGGATTTCTCAATATTGAACCATCCTGCATTCCTGGGATGAAGCCTACTTGATCATGGTGGATGATAGTTTTGATGTGTTCTTTGATTTGGTTTGCAAG
>NW_022196914.1:30553808-30565616 GCF_008632895.1 Mastomys coucha | reverse complement strand
GTGTCAGCACTTCTGGGAGATCAGCTCTCCTCTGGTAAAACCTGGGCACAGATGGCTGTGGATCAGTTTTGTCTGTCCTGAGCCCTGGGGTCAGAGCACAACCTGTAGACAGGATCTTCACTTGCAGGAAAGGTGCAGAGAGGGCTTTGGATCTGTTGTCCCTCCTAGGTGTGGATGGAGGTTGAGAGGATCCTGTCCAGGCTGTCCTGCCACTTTGTGAGGTCTCAGCCTCCCGGCTGGTCCTGCCTTAGGAAGTCACCGGAGAGAGAATCCATGGATAACAATTTCAATGTCAACAGTAACCAGTGTCACTTAAACACCAAATATACATGTGGGGTGTCACATCATATTCTGATGTTTATTGCTTTGTTTTTTGAAAATCATCTTATTATTTAAAATGCATTGATTTTTATTTTTCCATCATGCATTATTATTGCTAACTCTTCAACGGCTGCATTTTAAATAACTTTAGAAATGTTTGCAAAGTTTTTCTCCTAGTAAGCATGCTTATCAGTTAAAACAAGCTGTATGTATTAAGCAGTACTCTTCCATAAACTCCAGTACCTTTAAAAAAAAAGTCAGAGAATGTAACATTCTGTTCTATTCAGGAATTTTTAAATTTTTTTTTTTTTTTAAGATCACTTCTTAAGACTCTGGATGTTTCCAGCAGGTGTTCTGAGGTGATACAAAGTAGTCCTTGTATTTAGTTAATTAGACACCGTCACTGCACTTCAGCTTCATTTCTTTTTCTCTCTCTACTTTAAGTTTTCTGTTTCATAAACATCTACTTTAGCAATTGCAACAATAGTTAACATCCTAATATAAATGGGAGAAATCTCACAGGGCCCACCCGGTAGATCAAGAGCTGAAAGCAATTAACAACTGCAGGGGGGGGGAATAGTCTTCCCCAGGGAGGAGACCCCTGGTCTCTCTTCCAGACCACATGATCAGCGCTAAAAATATGCATATGCAGGCAACACTTCCTGGACTCAGGAGGTTGTATAATATTCATTCTTTTATACATATCTGTAACAACAGTGCTTAAAGAAGAGAATGCTATTAATTTGGGAGGTACAAGAGGGAAAGTAGGAAGGAGAGGGAGGGAGAAATGATGTGATTATACTTTAATAAAAATGTTATTTGGAAAATGTAAAATAAAGAATAACAAAAAATTTTGAATTATTAAACACGTAAATGATAAAGCCACTCAGCTCATTAAGTGGCTATTGTCAGTTATTTTTTTGTCATAAATTTGACAAAAAAAGCCCAATTGTGTGTTTACATGTATTAAAAACAAAAAACAAGTAAAAGCTATATGGAAAACAAAACACAAAACTGTTCATGGTTAAATCCATGTGTGGCTCAGTGGAATGACATGGTCACCATGCAGCAGACTCAGTAATGAGCTGCATTCTTTGTTATTGCATTTTTGCACAGAAGCCAGCCCGTAAGAAAGCAAACAAGTCGTTTATGTAAAAGGACAAGATCTGTGATCTGACAGCCAGCCGTCCTCACTGATTCATCTGTGGAAAGAAAGTTTAAAATTAGACAAAGGGTTCACACCGGGACTTTGATATAGTGCTGCTTGAAAAATCAATTTTCTGAGTCATTAAATCACAAACCTTTCTTGCTTGTTTTTTTTTTTTTTTTAGAAACTTAGAGGTGCTTTGCCCATGACCATCATTTAGTGAATCATCTCCTGACAAAAATTTGGCAATTTGGCATTTCATAGGTACTGAACTCAAATGACATCCAGCAATTTATTACACATTTCACACTAGCAGTAAGTTCAACAAGCAAGAGGCATCCCACACTTAAGGGAACCAAGGATCAAAAATACAGTTGTTTGTATATTTGTCTGCCATTCTTTCCTTCTCCTGGCTTCTTATTAATTCCCTTCTGGCTTTTCAGCATTAATTAATTCAGAGAGCAAAAGACAAAGATGATTTTTGTGTTCAAGGAGGGGTGAGTTGACTTTTACAGTGATAGCCACAAATAAAAGATCAAAATTTCAAAAGATATCAATGAACTAAATAGAATGGTTATATTAGTTTATGGAGAAATATCATACTTGTATGCCTCAACTTTCAAAATGTTTTATATATTACACAAACTTTCATCTCCAATTTTCACATATTTTACACATCTTTACCAGGGTCTTAATTCATTCAGAATATCCATCTATTGTATGAATATTTTTCTACTGATTAATATTTTATAGTTATATTTTAAGCAACAAATATTCTTCCAAAATTATATTTTTTCTCATTTCTTTTATCCATAAATCTTGAGTTAAAAATAATAATTTGGATTGAATCCTAAAGTATTTTTACTTCCCCAAATTAGTACATTACACATTCTTTTGAATATCACATATTTCTTTTCTCTTTACTGTAAACACATAGCAGATTACAGCACAGAGGAGTCTTGATGGGGAAGACATACTGCTTGGGAAGACATGGCCAAGGCTCCAGTCAGGATCGGGCCCAGCTGACTTTCTTCTTTTTAATTCCCATCTGGTATAGTTTAGGGCTCCGAATCATGGGATATTGCTATATACACTCAAGAGTTGGTCTTCCTTCCTAGTTATTCCTTCCTGTCTACTTCCATAGGCACATCCTGAATGGTATTTCATTAATTCCCTGTGTGTTTCTTTCTTTTTCTTTTTTCTTTTTCCCCAAGACAAAGTTTCTCTGTGTAGCCCTGGCAATCCTGGAACTCACTCTGTAGACCAGGCTGGTCTTGAACTCAGAAATCTGCCTGCCTCTGCCTCCCAAGTACTGGGATTAAAGGCATGTACCACCACTGCCTGGCCCCTGTGTGTTTCTTACTATAATCAAATTAACAATTCAAATTTACCAGCACAAATAGGAAACATAATTCACATTTATCATATGACTATGGATTTCATGTGTTTAGTGTGTATATGTGTGTGTGTGTGTGTGTGTGTGTGTGTGTGTGTATGTATATGTGTGTGTAATTACTTCTTTCTTACTTTCTCACTTAAACTTTTAAATTTCTTTCTTTATGAGCAATGCAATATAGCTTGTTCTAATTCAATGATTCTCAACCTGTGGTTCACAATTCATTTGAGTTGGGGGTGAGATTAAATAGCCCCTTCATAGGGGGTGCCTAAAACCATCTGCGTATCAGATATTTACATTACAATTCATAACAGTAACAAAATTACTGTTATGAAGTAGTAACAAAAATAATGTTGTGGTTAGAAGTCATCACAACATGAGGACTTGCATCAAGGGATGGTGGCATTAGGAAAGCTGGGCACCACTGTTGTGTCTCAGCTCATTAAGTGGCTATTGACAGTCAGCTGTTTTCTGTAGAGGCATTAACTTTTCATGAGCCTTGTTTAAGGGGAAGGACAACAGCTCTTTCTGCAGAGCTAAAAATAGACACACATCTAGAAAAGTGGAGGTGCACATTCAATGCTTTACACCCTACAGAGTATTATGGGATGTATAATAATTTCCATGGAAATTCCTAAAACGTTTTGAGAACTTCTGGCAGTAGACATTGTTTTACTAGAGACTTTCCTAGTCTATACAGAAGTACATTTAACTTTTCCAAACTGATTGTTCCCCCTCAGCGGGTCTGAGTTTATATATTAAAAAGTATCTTCTGCATGTGCAATGTAAACCTAACTTCCTCATTAAATATTGTGTTCACTACTTTTACTTCTCCTTTATGACTGCAAGGAAAACTTGGACTGAGGAATGTTGGCACACTTGTTTTTCACAGATGAGAGTAGTTGTGAACTTGCCCCCTCAAGCTCCCATGATAAGCATTTATGACGTCAGTGACTAATTAGCGAAACAAGACACAGCCACCATGCTGGGAACAAAGCCACATAGTACTCGGGCACCAAGTGACATTGTGAAGAGCTATTAAATGACAGAAGTTATGCATGTACATAACATGTTATATACAGTATACACATGTGACATTGATTGAGCATGTGCAACACACTGGTTGAAATGTGCAGGCATTGCGGACTGACAAAATCAACATGACCAGCATGCACACTCTCTTAGGATAACATTTCGAATCTCCTTTAATGAATGAAAAGGGGAACAGTATATTGTAAGTATCTCCATCACTAGGCTGGGAAGACAACTCATGAATGTATCCTCCCTTTATCATTCAGATTTTGCATCTCTTAGACCAAAGTTTTCCTCATAATCACCAGACTGCCTCTTACTTCTTGAATTCAGATGTTTAAGAAGCAAAGTGTCAGTGAGATCATGCCCGATTCACCTTATTGCATCTGACTTCTTTCATGGTACTTAGTGTCTTCTAGGTTTATATGTTGTCCTTAACGACAGGATTGCCTTCTTTTTAAGGTTGAATAATATAAGATAGATAAGTACAGATAAGTGCCATATTTTTCCATGTGTCTGCTGATGGTCACTTAGGTTGCTACCATGTCTTGACTGCTATGAATGATGTCGAACATGCCGGATCAGATTCCTTTCTTTCGGCATTCATTTGCCGAGTCAGTTTGATCTATCACAGTGGCAGTGTTAGTGGATCCTATGGTAGTGATACTTTCAGTTTCCTAAGGAATTTTCCATAGCAACTATGTGAATTTACAATCCTACCAGCAGTATGCATGGATCCCCTTATTTTACATGGTTACAAATGTGTTATTTTTTTTACATTAACATTTTAATATAGTTGAAATAATCTTTTATTGTGTTTTTTTGTTTTATATCAATGCAATTTTAATCTTTTACAAACCTGTTCTTTTCTTTATTTTTAGTATTTTTTTTTATTCCCTTTACATCTGGATCACAGCTCCCTTCCCTCTCTTCCCAGTCCCACCCTTACAATCCCTCCCCCCATTGCTCCCTTCCATTCTCCTCAGAAAAGGGGAGCTCCAGTTGGGTACCACCTCACCCTGGTGAATCTAGTCCCAGCAACTCTAGGCACATCCTATCCCATTGAGGCCCAGCCAGACAATCCAAGTAGGGGGTAAGAGGCTCCAATGGCTGGAGCAGAGACTGAGATAGCCCCTGTTCCATTTGTTAGGGGATCCACATGAAGACCAAGCTGCACATTTGCTATAAATGAGTAGGTCCAGCTCCTGCATGCTTCTTGGTTGGTGGCCCAGGTTCTGTGAGGTCTCATGGTTCCAGGTTAGTTGGCTCTGAGCATCTTTGTGTCCTTGATGCCTCTGACTTGCTCACTTCTATCTCCCACTCTTCCACAAGACTGCCTAATGTCTGCTTATGGGTCTCTGCCTCCATCAGCTGCTGGATGAACCCTCTCAGGAGACAGTTATGCTAGATTCCTGTCTGCAAGCATAGCGGTATGTCATTAGTAGTGTCAGGGGTTGGCTCTCTCCCATAGGATGGGTCTCAAATTGGGTCAGTCATTGGTTGGCAATTCCCTCAGTCTCTGCTCCGTCTTTATCCTTGCACATCTTGTAGGCAGGACAAATTTTGGGTTGAAGGTTTTGTGGGTGCATCGATGTGTCCCTCCTTCCTTTGGAAATCCTGCCTGGCTATAGGAGGTGGCCACTTCAGGCTCTATATCCCTCTCTTGTAAGAGTCTAAGCTAGGGTCACCCTCATAGACTCCCTGTATCCTCTCCCATGGCAGGCCTCCAGCTAGTCACCAGAGATGCTTTTATTGTGTTTTTAACTTGAATATTTCTGATAATTACTGATGTTGAAACTTTTCAACATCAGGAGTCTTACTTAATCAGTGCCTACCCCTAGCTTCCCCTTGTGTTGTTTGTTTCCTTGGTTGAGCAATCTGCATTCGTTACACATTCTGGAAGCTGATCTTTTATTAGCTATTTGGCTTGCAAACACTTTCTCCCATTTGCAATGCTGTTGTTCTGCTCTGTGGATTCCTGGCTTTGCCACACCGAATCTTTTCCATTTGATGGCACCCATTTATCTGTTTCTTTTTTGGCTGCCCATGCTTTGGTCCCATAGGCAAGGCATCATCCAAGGCATCATCGCAGAGACTAATGTAGTGGTACTTCTGTTTCCTTGTAGTTGTTATATAGCCCTGGTATATAATTTTTCAATTTGTGGTGTGAGATCAGAGTTTAATTTCACATCATGTCTTTCTTCTCTCTCCCCTCTCCTCCCCTCTCCTCTCCTCTCCTCTCCTCTCCTCTCCTCTCCTCTCATTTCCCTTATAGCCACAAACACTTGCTCCCCAGGAGTGCACTGTTCTTTCCCTTATAGCGAATGATACATGCACACTAGGTTCCCCATCCTCCCTGCTATCCCAGGGACTCTGCTGCTCACACTTACTATGATAAAAGGCTCTTCTGCACAGCTCTTCTTCAATATCGTCGTGACTTTAAAGGAATTTTTACTGTAAGATGTGTCCAGAATTTGTAATTTCACGTTTCATGGTTTAGGATTGTTTTAAGAACAGAAGTTTTTTCCTCTCAGTTTTGCTGACCTTGCTGCTCAGCTTTCACGATGAAGCTGGAGAGTCATTCTGACTGACAGAGACTGGAGTTTCCCTGCTATCTCATATGGATGTGTAAAAGGTACAGACTTCTAAAATGATCAGATATAGCTTCTATAGTATAGGGAGACTGGAGTCAGAAAGCAGCACATGTCAGCATGACTCATTATAATCTGGACATTTCTCACTCTGGAGACACCTTGATTGACATGAAAAGAATGTAATAGAAAATCTCAGGGGGCTGGGGAGATGGCTCAGTGGTTAAGAGCACTGACTGCTCTTCCAGAGGTCCTGAGTTCAAATCCTAGCAACCACATGGTGGCTCATAAACAGCCGTAATGAGATCTGATGCCATCTTCTGGTATGTCTGAAGACAGCTACAGTGTACTTACATATAATAAATAAATAAATAAACAGAAAGAAAAAAAGAAAGAAAAATCTCAGATACCTGATTTAAAACTCCCTTTAAAGAAGCCACTTTTTTTCCTAATAGCCTTGAGCTATGTCCTATGTGGAGCAGAACTTTTCTGATTCAATCTTGTGAAGTTGATCTCTAGAGCATCAAGAGAATGATGGGATTGTGGGAAGAGTTTACCTTCAACTTACTTATATAGACAGTTTCCCCTTACTGAGGTAACTGCCAGAAAGAACTGGGTTGTACAAAGATCTAGATGGGCTGACTTCTAGAGAATTCCACAAAGAGGAAAAAATACCCCTGGAATTTCATTTGAAAGCTAGTGAGATACTTAAGGATAACCCAGTGTCAAAAGAAGGGCAACTCCAATGGCCTCTGGCTAAGGGCAACAGAGCGTTGGTTGGTGATTGCCAATGGGCAATGCTTTTATCATTCTTCTTTCAGAGTAGAGTCCAGCCCTGAGCCCTTTCAGTGGGGAGGTGAGTTGCCAAATAATACTGGGAAAGAGATGCTAAGGTTGGGCAAGGAAAGCACATTTGCAGAATGACATAGTGGTTCCCTCCTCTGTATGAACAGGTTTGGAAAGACAAACATCTATCTCCCAAACTAGCCTTGTAGAGGAGCCTGAGGAGGAAGCTGTGGAGTGAACAGAGAGTGGAGGTAGCGACAGACAGGAAGCCAAGCATGGCATTCTATGCATTTGGTAGGACTTATAATGTAGTTGCCTATGGGGTATGTGTGTGTTTGTGTGTGTGTGTTGTGTGTGCGTGTTCTAAGCCATAGACACATTTACAGAATCACTTTGAAAATGGACTTAAGTTGTACAACAATTCCATTTCTTCACTTATTTAACTCAGGAAAAAGTTTTTCATCCAGGCTGCAATGGGGGCCAATAGAAAAACAACTAAAATTAAAAGTATTATAAAGAAGTTGATAATTTTTTGTTCTTTGTTAGGGGGAAAGCTTCATTCATCTCCTCCCTTCCCCTTGGCTTACATTTTGCTGCCACCATCGTTTCTAGGATGTAAGGGCCTGTCTTTATTTAGATGACCTTGACCCACACAACAGCTCTCCTCTGATCTAAGTAGTACTTGCAGACCCATAAAGCCAGACTACTAGACCCAAGATAACAGCCTCATTTCTCGCTTTGTCAGAGAACACAAAAGCTCCCTTTTGGCCCTTTCCAACTAACTACCTTGGGTCTAACAGTTGGACCACAAATCCATCTGATTTAGTAAGGCAGTCTGGGGCTGCCAGCCTCAATAAACTGAATTTAGAAGTGGGAATGATTTGTCTTGCTAGCTTTATGCTTTCTGGTGGTTCTACTGTGCTGTTTAACTCACCAAAGCAAGGGATATCCCCCAATGGGCAGTATTCTTCAGATTATTCTATTTGTGTGTGCATCTTAGGGGCTAGACTCTTTTTTTTTTAAAACAAATAAGTAGGCTGCAGTTATTTAGTTTATCAATACCTATAAAACTGTTACAGCATACAACAGCCCTGAAACAATCTATAATATTACCATAAGATTAGCAACCAATCCCTTTACCCTATATTAAAAAATGTTTAAATCACTGAGGGAAAAGCTGTCTCAATGATAGGTAACATTCAACCCACTAGATATTGTTGAGGTCTTACCCAGCTTATGCATCCAACTGACCAGGGAAGATATATTGTCTATAACATAGCAGCTTGACTGTGATGGAGGTAACCACATGTCCTTTGATTGGATTTGTAGCAAGCTCCATGGGTAGGAGGCTGGATAGTGATAAAAGCTATGCCTGGTATTGCAAGCTGGGCTAGGAATTCAAATCTAGAGGTTGTAGGCCCAGTTAGAGAACTCATAAATGATGTTTAGCAAAACTGACAAAGTATCAAACTACTGTCTAAATATTTAAACTTACGCAGACAACAGCTGCTCCAAGCCTTAATAAGAGAAACTTCTTCCAAAGAATGGCAGTGAACGTAGAGACTCCTGGCTGCCCAACATGCAGAGAAAATGCAACAACTGTGACCCCGCTCTAAAGAATACATTTATGCCACTCCCTCTGAGGCTCAGGGAACATTATAGAAGAGGACACAGTAAGATAAGATGCAGGGCTATAAAGATTGGTCCTATCAACAACAAGTCAAGGCAGAGGGAGGGACTCAGGGGTCCTACCCTTTGCCTCTGAACAGTTGTACTTTGAAGGAGGAGGAACCCAACAGGCCCAACAGATTAACTCCAAACTCTTGGTTACACAGATGAGCCTGATTAATTCCAGTGGGTCATGATATATGAGGAACTTGTGAGGAAGAAGAGGAGTTGAAGGGATGGTGGAGAATCGGGAAGAGAGTGGTGGCTTTGTGTTTGTATAGATGTGTGAAATTGTCAAAGATAGCAGATAAAAACAGATTTAAGAGAACAGTATAAGCCAAAAGGGCTTAGGAAGTTCCTGCAGAAATGCTGTTCACCACTCAAATCAATCCCTGCTTATCATTGGCTAGTCTGGCAAACACAATAATATGACCAGACCCCTGTAATGACAGAACCTGAAAAGAAAATTGGAGCTGTGCTACTCAACCTATTTCTATCCTTGACAAAACATCTGAGACCAGCAGCTTAGGTAAGGAAGCATTTGTGCTTGGAGGTTTCAGTTCATAGTCAGATGGCTGCATCGTTTAGGGCCGTGGTGAGTCAGGGCATCATGTACAGAGGGTCCATGTGACAGAGCAGAGATGCTGGCCTAGAGGAAGCAGCGAAGCAGGAAAGTAGTCTAAGGACACCCAAAGGTCCCCTCCACCCAGGTACTGCCTCCCTCAAAGTCCTAATTTCTAATAGACCATTCTGCTAACAAATTCTGAACAAATTAATCTATTGATTAGATTAGAGCCCTCACAATCAAATCACCTCTTTAAAAACCTGATTTGGTGGCAAATTAGTGTTTAACACAAAAACCTCCGGGAACATTTTGTGATTTAAACTACAACATAAGCACTGATATTTTATTTAGTAGGTACAAGAAGAGAGGGTGGAGTAGGTTAGGTGAAGGGGGAGGCAGGAGGGAGTTGGGATGGTGAGAGAATGGAGGGCTGCAGAACTGAATGACTCCTGCTCCATAGTCAGCTGCAGAGGGCAGGGTCATCTGACCTGGTCCACCAGGTAATTCTTCAGTGACAAGTTCTTTGTGGAGTGGGGGAGGAGTGTGGGGAGGACCAGAAGATGAGAAGGAAACAAAATAAGAAAGATGCTGAGGTCAGGAGGTCTTGCACAATCTATGGCTTTTAAATTTGCAGCGTTGCCTTGTCATCTCAAACTTTTCCAGGGGTTCTGTGTTAAGGCTGTCTAGCCCCTTCCTTTGAGGGTGCTGGGATCTGTGACTTGCTTACAAATGCTTACCATCAGCAGGGTTGTACAGATGCTTTTCCTTCTATGAATGATCACACATTGTTTGTCATGAGCTTATTTGTATTTGGAATTGACTTTGGTGGCTTTTATTAAGTTCAATGCTCAGTTAATCACCTCCCCTCAACCTCATCCCCAGTGGGAACTTCTATCTGTTAGCTTCCCTACTCTTCTCTCATAGATATATCTGCCCACTGGCAGTCAGTGCTATTGGTTTTTACAGGTGGGTTTTAATTTTTTAATTAAAAGGAGAAATTTGTCTTCATTAATCTTCTTTATAAATATCCCTTTGCTTATTGTAGATATTTTATATAGAACATAATTCTCCAATTTCTACTCATTCTCCATGGCCCTTTTTTCCTCACCCACCACAAGCCAACCTCTGTTTCCTGGACTTTTCTGCTATGCAGCCTATGTCACAGGATCTCTACCAAGTGCCACAGTCAGCCAGTGATCTTGATTGTGATCCACATGTTAGGGAAGGTACAGGCAGGAATGCCACCAGGTCCAGCAAAGAGAGGGTGGGTGACAGATTCCTGAAGGAGCAGCAGAGATAGAGAGGTCTCATTGTTAGGACAGACATTCCAATGAGAGTGTTCCATCTTCTTCTGGATACCACTGACCTTCTGCTGAGAGGAAGATAGCAACAACCGTGCTATGCTCAGAGAAGCAGCTTGAGGTAAGGACTATTCAGAGGAAGGTCCCATCTGGGGAGCTTGCAATTCTCATGTGTGGTGGGGAGATGATCTGAAGGTGAAGTACCGCATTTGCAGGCACTGGGTCAAAACTTGCAGAGCCTGATCCTATGCTTTACTCTTCCCACACAGACAGTAGCTGTTGGGAGAGGGTCCACATGACAATGATCACAACCAAGCTTTAGGCAGAGCTACAGTGAAACTTCAGAGCAAAGTACCAAAGCACCTATGACCTTTGCCCTATGAACAAATTCTTTTGGCTGATAAACAGAGCTCAGGGCTAGAGCCTATAGAGAGGAAGGGTTTGTAAATTGCATAAGGATAGATTCTGTTGATAGAGCAAGGTTGAGTCTATTCACTGAGAGACAAAGCTAGGATTAGGGCCTAAATCTTAGGATTTGTAGGAAATTCAGGTAGAGGTTGACTCCCATTAGAATAACAGAGGATCCCTAGGTTGTTTGACCACTTCCACCCCAGCATTCCCTCCCTAGGACTAAGCCTCATTAAGAAAATAACCCTATTAAAAATGGGGTACAGAGTTAAAGAATTCTCAGCTGAGGAATACTGAATGGCTGAGAGAAACACCTAAAGAAAGGTTCAACATCCTTAGTCATCAGAAAAATGCAAATTAAAACAACCCTGAGATTCCACCTCACACCAGTCAGAATGGCTAAGATCAAAAATTCAGGTGACAGCAGATGCTGGCAAGGTTGTGGATAAAGAGGAACACTCCTTCATTACTGCTGGAATTGCAAGGTGGTACAATCATTCTGGAAATCAGTTTGGCGGTTCCTCGGGAAATTAGACATAGTACTACCAGAGGACACAGCTATACCACTCCTGGGCATATACCCAGAAGATGCT
>NW_022196914.1:30544745-30553780 GCF_008632895.1 Mastomys coucha | reverse complement strand
CCAGAAGATGCTCCAACATGTAATAAGGACACATGCTCCACTATGTTCATAGCAGCCTTATTTATAAATAAATAGCCAGAAACCTGAAACAACCCAGATGTCCCCCAACAGAGGAATGGATACAGAAAATGTGGTACATCTACACAATAGAGTACTACTCAGCTATTAAAAATAATGAATTCATGAAATTCTTAGGGAAATGGATGGATCTGGAGAATATCATCCTGAGTGAGGTAACCCAATCGCAAAAGAACACACATGGTATGCACTCTCTGATAAATGGATATTAGCCCAGAAACTCAGAATACCCAAAATACAATCTACAAACCATAAGAAACTCAAGAAGAAGGAAGACCAAAGTATGGATGCTTCGTTCCTTCTTAAAAGGGGGAACAAAATACCCATGGAAGGAGTTGCAGAGACAAACTATGGAGCAAGGACTGAAATAAGGACAATCCAGAGATTGCTCCACCTGGGAATCCTTTCCATATTCAATCATCAAACCCAGACACTACTGTGGATGCCAGCAAGTGCTGGCTGACAGGAGCCTGATATAACTGTCTCCTGAGAGGCTCTGACAGTACCTGACTAATACAGAAGTAGAGGCTTACAACCATCCATTGGACTGAACACAGGGTCCCCAATGAAGGAGCTAGAGAAAAGATCCAAGGAGCTGAAGGGTTTGCAGCCTCCTAGGATGAACAACAATATGAACTAACTAGTACCCTCAGAGCTCCCAGGGACTAAACCATCAACCAAAGAGCACACTTGGTGGGACTCATGGCTCCAGCAGCATATGTATAGCAGAGGATGGCCTAGTTGGTCATCAATGTGAGGAGAGGCCCTTGGTCTTGTGAAGGTTCTATGTCCCAGTGTAGGGGAATGCCAGGGCCAGGAAGTGGGAGAGGGTGGGTTGGTGAGCAGGGGAAGGGGGGAGGAAACAGTTTGTTTTTTGTTTTTGTTTTTTCTTGGAGGGGTAACCAGGAGAGGAGATATCATTTGAAATGTAAATAAAGAAAATATCTAATTAAAAAAAAAGAAGAAAACAGAACTGTGTGTTTAACAACCCTGGTTTTTCCAATGCTTACTCTAAGCTGTGCTCCCTGCAATAAAACTCATAGTGCAAATAATTTTAGTCAGTGAAATACAGCATCTAAATCAGTTCTCGAATTAGGGTTCTAGCTAAGTGATCCCCACAACATCTGCTCCCCTGTGCTGCATTAAATAGGGTATTAGTAAGCTGATGCATTGTGATGTAACAACGCACACTTTACAGAACTAGTGACTCCATTGTTTAGGATTTTGAGTGAAGTAACACTGAGTTTTAGATGAGCTTGGGGAAGGTGCACGTTCGTAGTAACTTTTTTTTGGTGCATCTTACAGTTTGTTCTCTGCTTTCATGTGGCCTCATTCAACTTCATTTCATGCATTTTGGTGGGAGTAAAAATAAAAATTCCATTGGTACCAAGGTTTTTCTATTTATGTTTTGTACATGTAGATCCGACAGCTGGCGTGGATGTGTGCCAGAAAATGTAAACTCAACAAGTGTTTTACAATGCTTAGTATTCTCCTTATACACAATTATTGTTTATTTTAACAAAGGTTAACTTCACCCAATATCTAAGCCAAAGGTTTTGGCTCGTCACACTGATGCCTCGAGTTAAGCTAAATGGGTTGTCCATGTCTCCTCAGAGCCTTCTTGTGACATGAGTGAAAGCACTAACCCCAAACTGATATGTTCAATTCTTACCTATGATGATCTCAGCTGTGGAAGCCTTGGTTAGGCCATGAAGGTCGGGGGCCCTGATGTTGGAATTATCTGTCCTGTAAGAGGATCCCCAAGAGTCCCCCACATCTTCTACTGTCAGGAGTGGAGGAAAACAA
This sequence comes from Mastomys coucha, assembly GCF_008632895.1. Taxonomy (NCBI): domain Eukaryota; kingdom Metazoa; phylum Chordata; class Mammalia; order Rodentia; family Muridae; genus Mastomys; species Mastomys coucha. Next base: position 30,551,896 of record NW_022196914.1, on the reverse strand, counting down.
CTCTCTAGCTAATTATAATTGACTTTTGGTAAGCATATAATTGCTTTTAGATAAATAGAATGTTTATTTTGGACAGTTTTGATCAAGATGGATTAGAAACCTCTTCTTCCAAAAGCAATCCAATTTCCCCACCATTAGTATATGCCAGTGATGGAGATTCTGAAGCTTGAACAAGTACACATTGTAGTATTTGGTCTAAGTTTTAGCCTCCGTCAATATTATATTGAGCCCTGTACTCTTACATTGGCCTGTTACAGTGTCCTTGCATAGTGTGGTCTCTGTGCATTGGGCTTTTTTGAAGGACATTTCAACTTCACATTTAGAGCTCAGTCCGCTGAAGAAGCATTGGCCATTTGTGTTAACCCCAACTGCTCTCTATTTTCTTCTTTGCCTTTTAATTATGTGTGCTCTTTTAAAGATGCTGGTAAGTCTTTTAAAATGGTCTTGCAGCACACTATGGGAGGCAGTTATGTAGATTTACTGAATTTCTCTTCCCTATCAGGAACAAGGGATGTCTGCTTTTATAAAGTAATGCCCTTGAAAATGTTCCTTTCCCCACTGCTGCTACAAAATGTGTGCGTCAGCTCAGATAAAGAGAAAGAGGAAATGACACTCCCATCTCTCCTTCTGTACATATCCACATGCACACGCACACATACACACACACACACACACATACACACACACACACACACACACACACACACACACACACACACACACACACACACACACACACACTCACCCAAGGATATGTACACTGGAAATCCTACAGAGCAATAGAAGAACCACCATGATCCTGGGGTTGAATCCACATCTTCAGGCTTGGCAGCATTATTTCCTGGTCCCTTCATAGTGTGATGTTTTGATGTTGGTGTGGTTATTCTTGACTGGCTTAAGAAGATCCTTGTTCACGCATAACGGTAAAGATTCCTGTGAGGAAGCAACCACAAATGACTGGCTAACAGGGAAAGACTTGTCCCAGATGAGGGTGACATCATGCTGTAGGACAAGGATCTTGGTAGGATAAAAGTAGAATACCCCAGAAGTACAGGCACTTTCTCTGTTTCCTGGCAGCCATTGAGTGAGACACAGAGCTCTCCAGCACCCAGACGGAAAGTTTACCATGCTTGTCTTACAGGGTAAATAAACCCTGTGAGTGAATGTCCTCTACCCACTTTCTCCTCCCACAGATTTTCCGCTGCGCAGATCCACAGGCACGGGGAGTACATGAGTGTCAGAGACACAGAACCAGACAGGAGAGTCACCGTGTGGCAGGAGGTAGAAATAAGCACCTCTCAGAAAGAGGAGATCAGGTCTATTCTTTCAGTTCTGAAATTGTTTTGGCTTGTGCCTTGCTGGGATGTGAAGCTGGACCTCCAGAATTCTGCTCCTTTCTAATGGTTTTGGTGCCTGAGCTAACTTTTTTGTGGGGGAAGGAGGCCATTTGGAGGGAAGCTTGAGATAAGAAAAACATCTAAGTGATCTATGGCTAGAGGGTGCCAGGAGAGCAGTCACACTAAGCTGGTTCCAAATTAGCCACCTGCAGGCCAAAGGGACAATTGGTTGGTTGGCAAAAATGGATCATCATCTGTGTCATTTACTCAAGTAACCAACCTTGTGTAGCATCCAGGTCCTGTCTAACCTTTCCTCAGTACTGAAAATGATTTTATGAATTTCACTGCACACAAGTGTAGGTGAGAGATTCTCCTGGGTCATCCTACTTTAAGTACTGATGATAGTGACAAACACTCATCAAGAAGGAGAGTTGCGAATGCTAAAGGACCTTGGTGACTGTTGCAGCTTTCTCTCAACATGAATGCACTAATTTACATGCCCACAGACAGAGCATAGCATTGCAGATTCCAACCTGGGACAGTGAGCCAAAGAAGATGACTTGTTAAAAACGAAACTCCTGTCTAGGAGACACCCATAGAGATTTGCTCAAATTAGAATTTTATTATTTAGAGATGATGACATTTTCATATATGTCTCACATATATACATTCTCCTCCCTCTCTCTTTCTCTTCCTCTTTCTTTCTTCTCCCCGCCCCCCCCCCATGCACTGCTATATTCTTTACAAAGTTTAGTAACAGCTAAATGGTACTATTGTTGATTCAGTTGAATGGCATGAAGTTCACTGCAACGTCTTTGGGACAATGCCTTAGCCTGAGACAATGAAGTTAGTACAGCAGACGTTGGGGAGCCAGAATATGGTTAATTAGGTGTAATATTTTTCATCCCTATGTTTATTTGTGTCTTGGGATCAAAACCACATGCTCTGTTGACTTCTCCACATGCACTCTGTCCATTCCCTACAGTCTTCTCCATCATTGCCTCTACCTCCTCCTCATTCCACTTATCTCAGCTCTTCTACTCATCATCATCATCTGATCTCAGCCTGCCTCCATAAGAACACCATCAGCTGTTACAGTCGGTTCCTCTTCAGAAGATTCTCATAAACTGTGCTTGCTTTAGGCTGCCATGAGTTATCCTATGCCTTTATTTTTTTTTTCTGTTATTGCAACTTGTGTAGTGAGAACGCTGTACTTCTTTTGGAGATAAGAATATTTATGAAAATTCTTGAATTCTCCATTAATTTGTATACATGGAACACAGGGTCAAGCCATAATGCTGACTGGGGTGTAAGAAGTATGGAGATTTTACATGTCTGACCTTCTGTGCCAAAAGAGTGCCTTCTGACAATTTATTTGCAAATACACATAATAGCATAACATAGCGTTGTTTCTTGTTTATACACATCCCAAGTCAGAAGTGACTCCTAACATACTGAAAGACACTGCAAACCAATGTCTTCCTAATTCTGCTAAGAAGAACTGTGTGTCAGTGCAAGGAATGGCCATCTCTTACTGATGCCCATTCTCACCTTTTTAGAATTTTCTCAAAGATAACCTCTTCAATCCTTAATTTTCTCTGTTCATTTCACAATAATTTTTCTTTTTGGTTAGACAGGTCCTGGATGCTACACAGGTTGATTACTTGAGTAAATGACACAGGTGATGATCCATTTTTTTTTTTTTTTGCCAACCAACCAATTGCCCCCTTGGCCTGCAGGGGATGAATTTGCAACCAGCTTAGTGTGGCTGCTTTCCCGGTATCCTCTAGTCATAGATCACATAGGTGTTTTTCTTATCTGAAGCTTCCCTCTGGACAGCCTTCTCCCCCTCCCAAAGTTATCTAGGGCACCACTCTCAACTCTCTTCTTTTCCACAGATCTCTACTCCCAATTTTTAGCAGTTAAAAATATCTTAGAGTGTCCAAGAGCCTGTCCAACAGTGAACTTGATATTCAGTAAGAAAGGGCAATTGATAGGACCTTTTATTTGTTTTGCTTTCAGATAAAATCAGGTCAGTGCACACAAGTCCACCTTTAGCTAGTCCACCTTTAGCTTTGAAGACATCACTGTATTCTTTCTATTGCAAAATAGAAAAAGGAAAGAAAGAAAGAAAGAAAGAAAGAAAGAAAGAAAGAAAGAAAGAAAGAAAGAAAAGAAAAGGGGAAAAAAGGAAGAGAAAACCAGCAAGAATTGTTGAAGAGACAAGTCTGCAGTTTCATCAGAGAGTTGATGACGCTCATTTGATAATACTGTGCTTGTGTTCTTAGATGATGAGCAAGTACCATGTCTCCTCAGCAGCAGATACAGACTCCTCAATCTCTAGCATCCTTAGCTCTTTTGTCAGGCTTGCTGGAGTCTCATCTTTCATCTGGTCCAGAAATGGGGATCTGGTGCTGTTCTCATCTCACTTACCTGACTTTAGGCCAATTCCTACAAAATATTTTTATTTTTCATTGTTGGTCTTTGTATATATCATATAAGCAATTTTAAATTATAGTTGCACATTGTCCCTATGTCTCTATCAAATATATTATGATCTTATCCTATTTGTATATAGCCAGAAAAAATGTTTCTAAGCATGCCAATAAGGCCATTTCCTATCCCAGTCAGTTTGAGTGGCTTCTCATTGTGTTTAAAGAAGGTAGGAACATCCCTGACCTGCATGGCCATTGTAACTGCATAATGATCTGAAAGGTATCCCCAAACACATTGTAGAAGAAGAAGAAAAAAGCAGGTAGAGAGAAGAGCAGAAATAAATGAACTAGAAAATTCATTTTTAATAGTCACAGTCAACAAAAGAAAGGGATCCTTTCTGAAAAACTCCAAGGAAAGTGATAAACCCACAGAAAAGCAAGAGGAGAAGGCAAGCAGAAACAAACCAGGTGTCACACTACTCCTAGAAAGTTCAAGACAGTTAATTTGGGTCTGGTAAAAGGCTCAGCGTACTTGCCAAGGAGCCTTTGTAGGATCCACTCTGCCTTTGTCAGCTGTCAGCCGAGCCTAGTGGTGAGGCTGGGTGCCTACAGTTTTCCTCAGTCTCATGTGGATGACTTCATACCTGTTTGTTCACACGGCCACCTCTTCTGTTGATCCTCACATTTCAGTTTCCTCACAAGAATAACTGCGATGCTGGATCGAGATCCGCTCAGTGAAGTCTCCACCTCCAGATGAGGCCACGTACACAGGTCTTAGGGATGAGGGCCTCAGCATATATCTTAGGACATTCAAGCCAACCTGAAAAAAGTAGACATGTTGGATTTGGGTTGGGTCCTTTGACTCAGACCCATGCTTCCTCAGCAAAGTCAAGAATGTTTTGGAGCACGTCTGTTAGAGTCCCCAGGCTCCTTCAGTACAGTAGCTGTCATTTCTGTACTGCTCTGGGGCATTCTTGTGAGATGTGCATTTCAAAGGACTTAAACTATTTAGAAATATTCTCAGGCATGCAGAATTACTGTTCTTTCAGTTGCTATAGTCATTACTGACATCATCTACTCCTGTGAAATAGGAGTACACGAGGGCAGGTCATAGGTCAGAGGGCTCCTCATAGGGAGAGAGAAAGAGTCATAACTCAGAATTACATCCATAAGGTGAAATATCCACTCTAGGGAGGCATGCTGGGGACCATGCTGCATTTAGGGACAGGTTTCTGTTGTCCAATGTGAAACTAGACTGTAACATCTTCCTTCAGTGTATGGTTTTGTCTTACAAGCATATCGGTGGGGTGGGGGTGGGGGATCTGATTCTGCCAATCTCCTTGCAGTCCCATGTCTTTAAGAAGTGGTTTCCACACCCAAACCCTTGCATCAGATTAGATTGTCATCATAGCATCCATTTTCTGTTCTCTTACATTAATGCTTTATCCTCAGCTCTCTCCTTTCCAGCACTAGCTTGCCTTAAACTTAAATAATACAAATATGAGATTATTCTTTTAGTTCCTTGGAGCTGACTCATAAATTTCTGTGATGTTTGTGACTTAAATGACAAATGTCTATTTGCTCTTGATTCTGGGGCCAAAACTATTAAAAGAAGGTATCAATGGGTTCCCTCTAAAGGATCTCTGGAGGCTGAAGGTATAGCTCAGGGGTAGACTACTTGGCCTGTATACCTAAGCCTTTCAATATCTGGTACCCACCACACAAAAATAACAGTCAAAACAAACAAAAGCAACTCCTTCTACCACAGCAATACAATCAACTAAGAAAGGAAAATTCTCTCATATACAACAATAAAATAGAACAAACATGTTCCCAGGAGTTTACAAAGGTTCCATGGAAGAGACATTTTTGGTTTCTTCACACTCTGTGGCATTAGAAAAACTCCAAGGGGTTGTTGAAATGGCTTCACAAGAAAAGTTGAGGTGAGTGATTTCTGATTTCTTGGGGAAGGGAGGGATTTATACAGATCAGGCATATTTGATGGATATGTCCTTTGTTGGACGCAGGTGGGATAGGGATAAACAAAATTTGACACAGAGACAGATACAAGGACATTTGCATACAATCCAAACTCCACTGCATACAATCTAACCTCTACTGCATGTAATATAACGTTTATTGTATGCATTATAACCTCTACTTCATGCAATCTAACCTCTACCTCATGCAATCTAACCTCTACCTCATGCAATCTAACCTCTACTGCATACAATCTAACCTCTACTGCATACAATCTAACCTCTACTATATGCATCTAACCTCTGCTGCATACAGTATAATCTCTACTACATACTATATAGCCTCTAGTGCATGCAAATAACATCTACTACATGCAATCCACCCCTATTGCATGCAATCCAACCTCTGTTGCATACACTCTAAGTATCACTGCATGCATCTTACCTCTGCTACATACAGTATAACCTCTACTTAGCCTATTTAGTTGGACAAAGGAGATATCCATTTGTTGTATATTATTTTGATTTTTAGTTTTTCTTCTCATATATTAAATCCATTTATTTTTAGTTCTTGTTTTTCATTAATCTCAGAACTCTGTGTCAGCATACAGAAGTACTAATGAAGTAATAAGGAAAAGTCAGCTAGTTTTCCCCAATATTTTCTTCTCTAAAGCCATGGGAGCATGGCCAGGTATTTTTCTCATGTGAGGTGGTGCTGGTTGATACTAAAACTTACAAGTTAGAAGTGTAGGAAAGTCATGTGCCAACAGTGGGGTATCAAGAACCAGGCACATCTTGGAAATACATTGGCTGGATAGAAACAATGGTTTTTGAAGTTGTGGAAGTCTGATGTCTGTACTGTCTGCATATTTATAAACATGCTTTCTAATTCTGTAATTCAGCTTGGTTGGTCACAGGCTGCATTGTGCATAAATCATGAAGAAGGTGGAAAGAGTCCAACAAAAACCAAACACAACCAGGAATCTACTGGTTGTTTACTGATGACAAAGATGATGAATGCTCTTGATATTTAAATCAGGGTAAGAATAAATGTGACTGATGTAAAAGGTAGTTCATTCTGTGGGCCTCAGCAATTATTATTAACTTATTTTCTAATGTATGATGTTGGGCTCATTTAACAGAATAAAAGCCAATAACCCAGTGACCTTTGTTGTGTGCGATCATTCGTAGGGAGATGTGAATGAATGAAGTCTATTACCCTCTGGGAGCGAGCTAATGACAAACAAAGTAAAGACACCACCAATGTATAATCTGGCTAAGAGTTTACTGGGTTTATTTTTAGGAGTATGAAAGAGTGGTTCTTGCCGGGCAGTGGTGACTCACGCCTTTAATCCCAGCACTTGGGAGGCAGAGGCAGGTGGATTTCTGAGTTCGAGGCC
>NW_022196914.1:30542513-30544693 GCF_008632895.1 Mastomys coucha | reverse complement strand
AAAAAAAAAAAAAAAAAAAAAAAAAAAAGAGTGGTTCTTACGGGAACAGGAATGACTCAAAGCCAATGGCAACGTAGGTGAAAAAAATTCATGGACCTACACAGGTCACATGAATGCTTTGCCTGGTCTCGGCTTCTTTCAGGAAGATTGACTGATCTGACTGTCACTCAGCACTACTTACTGCTTATGCAAGCTTAGTGTGGGGGACTAGTGCATCTGGTCAGCTTCAGGGACTTTTGAGGCTGCCATGTTGTTTACTTCCCACATCTTATGGACCATTCTTTTAGAACCTCCTAAGCCTTTTTTTTGTTGTTGTTGTTTTTATGTACAAGTTTTTTTTTTAATTACAATATTTCATATACAGCTCGATCGTGATTTTTCCCTTCTCCAACTACTCCCTGATTCCTCTCATCTCTCTGCTCACCCATTTCATGATCCATCCATTCATCCATCCATCTCTCAAAATAGCTTCCAAAAGCCCTCCAAAACAACAGAAATCAAAAATAAACAAAATTCTTCAATAAGGCAAAAAATATTTTGGAAAAAAAATATGGAGACCTATTACTGTAGGAGTTCCAGAACCTTCTCAGTCTTAAGGAGCTTCCTGCATGACAGATGTTTTCACCTCCTATTAGCACATGCTGAGTCTCATGGAGCCTCCTTCCAATAACTAAAGAGTCTTATGTTTGAGGAAGCTGATACAATGCTGGCTCAATCCAATTTTACCTCCAGGTTCCTGGCTCTGTGAGTTCCCTGTTGGAACCTCTCTCTGGTTTCTCACGAGGATTACTGGAAGCCTCACAAGCTTCCCCTTTCCCCCCACCCCCAACAGTATTTTCTGTTTGTCCTTTTCATGGATTTGGCACACAAAGTAGGACATGCCAGTTTCAGGTCTGCTTCTCAGATGAGCTCTGTGGTGGGAGGGGCAGCTGCCCTTCCCAGCCTCTACAGTGCTCCAGTTAGCATCTACCACTCGGCTCTTACCACCCAGCTCCACCACAGCCAGCATCTACTGGGTAATAAATACAGAACAGAATACCATAGCAGGACTGGATTGGCCTTTTCTATAAAAGTAATGACTTAAGGTCTGTTGGGAAATATTCTTAAGGTTGCCACCCAAGAATGCAAGGGAGAAAATGAACAAAGGATTGTTTCCAGTCAGCCCTAATTATGTTTTCTTTAATTGAAAAAATATATCTTAATGCACAACTCCAGAAGCACAGGCACAAAGAACCTCTGGTTTGAATCTTCCAGGCTCAAGATTTTTGTAATTTTTCAAAAAAAAAAAAAGTATCTTTTTCCTCAATTCTCCTTAGATAATTATAAGATTTGTTAAAGCAATGAGATGATCAAGTCATATAAAGTACATATTGATGGAATCCTTTCTGCGGAATTATGGATGAATAATTGTTACTCAGTTTACTCTAAATCAGTAGGGATTCACATTCATAAAAGATACGCTCAGATATCTGCTTACTAATAAAGTGACCATTGTAACACAGGAGAGTAAATAGAGGAGATGTAACAAAGAGGGCAGTGGGGAGCTCCCTCCTCACAAACTTCAAGAATAAAGAATATGCACAAACCTATACTTGAAAAAATTGCAGTATTACACAACTGTTATTTTTGTTCTTTTTGGGCAGCAGAGAATTCACTTTCAACAAATTTTCTCACTAAGTGGCTAAAATGACTTTCCTTTTAACTGTCTTGACCTACTTGGGCTTAGATGCTTTTTCCAGAAAAGAAAAGAAAAAGAAGTAAAGCAGAAAATAGCTACCAAAGCTTCAGGAAAGAAATTGGACATAGAAGCACCCCACAGTGAACTGAGCTTTGTCTTGCTGCCTGGGTGACACAGCCTCTCCACGTTAGTACATTTATGACTACATGAGAAGACCTGTTATTTGAACTACGGAAATAATAATTATTTCATTAAATCATTGTTATTTAGTTATTAAAGTTATTTTTATGATTACTTCCAATTTTTAAAATGGAATTATTTTCCTAAAGAGGGGTATATTTACTGCATAATGATGATACTGTGTACTTAAACAAGATGGCAATGCCAGCTGGGCTTTATCTCTGTCTCTGTTTTAATGCTAGTATTGTGTATCTAGCAAGAGTCTTCCCTGTAGTGGGTAGTCATCAAGTGTAGTGTGTGTGTGTGTGTGTGTGTGTGTGTG
>NW_022196914.1:30541923-30542503 GCF_008632895.1 Mastomys coucha | reverse complement strand
GTGTGTGTGTGTGTGTGTATGTGCGCGCGTGTGTGTACGTATAGGTGGGTGTAGGTGTGTGTAAGATACAAAAGAGGCCCTCAGCAATGAGTGCACAGTAGCAAGCAGTTCTCTCAATTCAGTAAGTGCCATCCAGTGGACTTCTGAGGAACAAGCTAGGACTAACAGAGGACAATCACATTACCAGTTTTGAGTTGGGCTTCATTGGCAATTATGTTCTTCTGTTTTCCTTGTGAGATAGAAAACACTCCACCCCTCCAATATGCCCGCAGGTCCATTGCTATTGTAGCAGTTTTTTTTTTTTTTTGATAAGTCATGAGGATAATCTTTAATGAGCATAATAGTACAAATGCCAAAAGTTATGCACTGTTGGTACATTCATGCCTTTCTTTCTCTGTGTGGGTCTTTGGGATTTAAATCTCAGACTTGTGCATACCATCCACAACACACACCTCTACAGTACCCTTTCAGTCTCTAGATCATTTTTAAGGGAGGATTACTATTGTATTATTCCTTAATTTAGCCAGGGGTAAAATATTAGATCACATAAAGTAGTACTGTGACTGTCTTTGTTTTTTTT
>NW_022196914.1:30500404-30541913 GCF_008632895.1 Mastomys coucha | reverse complement strand
TTGTAGCAGTTTTAATAAAATGCCCACTCAAGAATGGAGCAAAGCTTACTAATACACAACAAAGTTGTGGAAAGCAAGCAGCATCCCTCCTCCATTATGAATCCACACATTGTTCCACTGAACAAACAGAATTTGCTTAACCAGCTATGCATTAGTGAACATCAGATGACTTTTTTAAAATCCCTTTTCCATTGTGGATAATTAGAAACATAGAGTAAATTTTCCTTTAAAAAACTTCACAGTTCAAAATATATGTGCCTGAGGAAGAAGTTACTTCAGCTCAAGGTTTCAAGTTCCTAGTCCCTTGACTTTGGAGCCATAGAAGGAGAGAAAGACATAGTAATAAGAGGTGAAAGAAAATGATGTTCATTTCATGGTGGACAGGATGCAGAGTCAGCAAGGGCCAAGGATCCACTTCAATCCTCCAAATCATCTGCTAATGGCCTACTTTCTTGAGCTAGTAAAGAAGTTTCCAGAACATCTCAAGTATCACCATCAGCTGGGAACCAGGCATTCAGCATGTGAGGTAGAGGAGACATTTCATATTTAAACCTTAGTGTTGCTTTCCAAAGACATTATAGCAAGGAAGATTTCCATAGTAACTTGAATTTCTTGTGTTGGAGAGATGGTTCAGAAGGTAACATTACCCACAACATGGGCCTTACAATTCCCTGGAGCTCCAGTCCCTCATATATGTCACACACAAACAAAAATAAAGAGTTTTTATACTTTAAAATATTTTTTATTAATTCTTTGAAAACTTCATATAATTCACTTTGAGTATTTTCATATTCTCTTTTTCTTTTGAGTATATTTACTCCTCCCAGATCTTCCCTTTCATTCCTACCCACCAAAATTAATGTCTTCATAAAACAAACAGACAGACAGACAAACAAAAAACAACCATGAAATTCATTGGTGCTGCTCATGTATTCTTGGTTGTGTGGTCATCCACCAGAGCATGCTTGACTACAAGGGACTACTCCTGCCTTAGTTAGGTTTTTACTGCTGTAACAGACACCATGACCAAAACAACTCTTATAAAGGACAACATTTAATTGGACCTGGCTTACTGGTTCAGAGGTTCAGTCCATTATCATCAAGGAGGTAGCATGGCAGCATCCAGGCAGATGTGGGGCTGGAGGGACTGAGAGTTCTATGTCTTCGTCCAAAGGCAGACAGGAGAAGACTGGCTTCCAGGCAGCTAGAATGAGGGTCTTAAAGCCCATGCCCACACTTTCTCCAACAAGGCCACACTTCCAAATAGTGTCCCTTCCTGGTCTAAGCATATTCAAATCACCACAACACCGAGAAAAAACTGATCCCTTTCCTCCCAGCAGCTATTAGTTGACAATGGCTCCTTGTCTAAGGATGAGATTTATGCCTACTTTGCCCACATCACTGACATTTTGTCAGGTCTTATGCATGAGGTCACAACCACCATAAGTTATTATGTTCGTCATCCCTTCTGTGTCTGAGAACAGTTTCCCTGTAGTCATCCACTGCCTTTGGTTCTTACACTCTTTCTGCATTCTCTTCCATGATGGTCTCCATCTCTGGTGGGAGGTGTGCATTCTAGATGTCTCATTTATGGTAGAACATTCCAGCTCTCACTTGATGTACCTGGAACTGTTGCATATCTCTATGTTAATTGCCATCTACTGCCAAAAGAAGCTTCTTTGATGAGGATTGAGAAATGCAGGGTATGATGTATGCTGGCCAACTAACATGGACAACATCACTGCATACAGTGCTATCCATGAAGTTTACATGCTAGAGATTGGACTAGATGTCCAGCCTCTAGAAACTCAAAGTTTAAAACAAAACTAGCTCTTTTCAGGGTTGATCATGTTAAATAAAGAAAAATTTCTCTGTAAGTGCTTCTTGGGAGAGTTCTGCTTGTTATTTTGACCAGTAATAACCTAAGAAGGAGTATATTCTGAAGCTATATTGCTCTCACTCTGAGCCTCTTGAAGTTAGCAATGCCTACCATACCATCCATCATTCTACACAATCGTTCACCCCATACCATCCTCCACCCCACACCATCCTCCACCCCACACCATCCTGAACCCCACACCATCCTCCACACCACGCCATCCTCCACCCCACACCACTTCTATCTCATGCCATCTGTAGGGACCAAAAGAATGAGACAGAGGCAAAGGGAGAGTTTCTATAGCTTTCTGAATATTAATACAGAAAATAGCTTTAAGCTTATGGTTGAAAGCACTTTTGTAATGTTAAAATCAGAACCAAGCATGCTTTCTAAGAAATGTCTAATCAATGAGAGCCGACCCCACCTGTCATGTCTGTTTCAATAGGCTGGCCATCTGTTTCATTTCAAATCATTTAAACAGACATAGAAGCATGATCACATCTCAGAGCCAGAAATAGCTTCACAGCTGCTGCAGGAGTTTGCCTATCAATGGATTAAAAGATGCATCTATATGCAGAAGGCAGGTATACTGTATCTGCTGTGTGTTTTCTTCTATGTGTTCATACATGTGTGCCCCTCCCTCTTTAGGTCAATGCTCTCTAGGTGTCTGTATCTCAAAAGGCTTTTGAACCACAAATTCATATCTTTAAGAATAAAATATATTTTAAAAATTATTTTATTTATTTACATTCCAAATGTTGCCCCCATTCCCAGAACTTTTCACTGACACACCCATCCATCCACCCCCTCACCTACCTGCTCTCCCCTTTACCCCCCAATCTGCATCCCTCTTCCTTGGGGGAATCAAGTTTCTACAGGATTAGGTAATCCTCTTCTACTGAGGTCAGACAAGGCAGTCCAAGCTACGTATGGCCATAGACCAACCCATGTATACTCTTTGGTTGGTAGCTTAGTCTCTAGGAGCTCCCAGGGGTCCAGGTTAGTTGATAATGTTGCTTGTCCTATGGGGTTGCAATCCCCTTCAGTTTCTTTAATCCTTCCCCTAACTCTTTCATAAGGGTTTCTGACTTCAGTCCAACAGTTAGCTATATCTGCATCTGTCTCAGTCAGCTGCTGGTAAAGCTTCTCAGGGGACAGTCATGCCAGAATCCTGTCTGCAAGCACAACATAGCATCAGTAATAGTGCTATTTTGACCAGTAATAGACCAAGTTGGTTGGTCACTGGATGGCCTTTCCTTCAGTCTCTGCTCCAGTTTTGTTGCCTCAGGCCGTCCAGTCTGGGCCTCCCTCAACTTGTGGGGGAAACAGGATCCTAGTCAGGTCGATAAGGCATTGGTGAAGAAATGACAAACAGAAACAACACAAGGGAGTGTGGTATCTGGATGTAATTATACAAAGTAAAATCAAGCTTATATAGTATACAGAAACAGGACAAATATTAGAAGTCACATAGGCAGGTAGTAGTCATATCAAAGTCAGTAAGATCAAACAGCCAGGTCCAAAGTGGAGGAGCAGTGGTGTCCTTCCTGCTGGGCTATCTTGCTTGGCAGCCTCAAGAAAAATTCTCTGGGTCTGTCTGAGGCAAGCACCTGGAGGTCCCATTCTAGCAGTCCTTGAGATTATTCTTGGCTGTAACATAGATAATTAGTGATGACATAAGCCCTACAACTTCTCTCTGGTTAGAAAAAAAATCTGCCTTGAGTGGGACTGCTCTGATAATTAGTGCCTGACTGCTATCTCTAACTTTGGAGACATCCTGTCTGGTAAGACAGCTTCTTTGTAAAAATTCCAAGCTAATTACAACTAGGAAATCAATTAGGATCATTGAAACACTGTGGAATCCAGGAAATAATGTTTAATCTCAGTATTAGCTAATAACAAAATATTTCTTAGGGCACCTATATTCCTGAATAAAGAAAGCAAGCAGACCTCTCTACAGACTTTAGCAGAGACCAATCTGGAACACATCAGAGCTAGGAGATGTCAGCGACTGCATACCCCAGGAGACTGGCTCCCTTTGAAGCATATGCCTCAAGTCTGTGATTAGGTTTTTAGGCCTGACACACAGACATTACTGAAGTAAATGAGTGCTGTGTGACATTTTGTCAGAACTATTCCTGTCTAAAAGAAACACAGGGATAACATAGATCCTTAATGACTCACTACCAAAAACAGAGCAGGAAAACTTGTTCCTACAGAAATGGTCAATATTTTTCCATAAAAGCTGAAGAAATAATGGATGATTGTCATGACACAGCCACCATGATACTGATGGCTACCTGGTGACTCATGGATGGGATCTGGTCATGAAAAGGGTTCCATGAGGAAAGACACTGTGTACTCAGGAGTAAAGTGTCTTTACACCAGTTGCTTGATTCTTACACAGGGGAAGAAACAGTCTCTTTTCAGTGGAGAAATGTAGTGTGTAATGGAAGTCTCACACTATACACACACACACATACACACACACACACACACACACACACACACATATATATATATATATATGAGAGTGAGAATATATATGTGTATATATATGTATATATATATACATATATATATGTATGCATACATACATACACAGAGACTGACAGGCTGCCAGACAGACCCACAGACTCACACAGACATACATACATACATACACACATACACACACATACATACATATATATATGTGTATATATATACATATATATGTATATATACATATATGTATGTATATATATATATATATATATATATATATATATAGAAAGAGAGAGAGAGAGAGAGAGAGAGAGAGAGAATGTATGTGTATGTAACAGATACTGAGGCATGTGTATATAAATGCACATAGAGGTCACAAGTTGCTTTCTACCTTAATTTTCAAGTCAGGGTCCCTCAGTTGTTCAGCTTGGCTGGCTGAGTGGACTCCAGAGCTGAGACTTTAGCTGTATGCCATCACACCTGGCTTTTTGCATGGGTGCTGGATATCCAGACTCAGGTCCTCATGAATACAAGGCCAACACTTTCCTGGCTAAGCATATCCCCATCCCTGACATTTGTCTTTATATATCTGGTTTATTTTATTTAACATTTATCTTCCATGTTAATCAATATTGTTGCAAAATAAATTTATTTTTAAGATGCTATATTTTAATGATACATTTTTCTATCTTACTTGTCTGACATTCCTTATAAAATCAACCATAAATTCCTGGAGGAAGCAAGTATCTATTCTGCACTGGGTATCACACAAAGATAAAGCCAATGCATATTGAATCACAGTAGATTATCACAATTTGTTAGATGCAGAACTAACTTCTGGGAACAATTTATACAAATCAGACCTACCTTACACTTCATTAAATGCTTGAAAATATAAGGCCAGAAACTGCTGTAAACATTTTTTTTTTTATGGCTGAGAATAGATCTTACTTACTTACCCCTGGAAGCCAGCCATCCCATAAAATAAAGTGAGTGTAAGAAAAGAGTGTTCTCATGTGTCCTCCAATGTTATGCTTACTCTTAGCATTTTGTAAGACACAAGTTTGAGCTGAGAAACTTGACAGAGAACTTCAATAGACCTTTACTGACAAGCCAAATTTCCCCCTTTGTTAAATCTGTTTTTAGATCTCCTGAAATTAGTTTTTTGTTTCCAAATATGGGGGGTTGGCCATCATTGTTCCCTGGAGCTGAACTGTGTCCGCAGGCATTCCTGTCAGCATTTCGTCCACTTTCCTGACTCTTCTTGCTCCTCATTCCATTTGCTATAGAAGCATTAGGTTTAGGTCCCTGGGAATGATCATCCTCAGCACAGTGGTTCCTATAGATGACAAATATAAGGTGATGACTAAGGTGGGCAGAGCAGGGCCCTCCATCTTGGCTGTCAGCTTACTTTTGCCCCAACAGGGCTGGACACCCCACTTAGATGTGTGGGTCACACAGCACTACCTCCTGTTTGGTCTGCTCATCCTGGTGGTGAAGTCTCCTCCTGCTATGATAATCAATTATATTTGCCTGAGTTCTCCAGGGATTTACTCACCCTTTCTATCACACAGCCGACAGTGTTCTAAATCAAATCCCTTATATTATGCATATTTAGAGTGACTTCAACTTTCATGGCTAACTTTCAGAATCTGACTAACATATGATGGTGATTTCTCTGAAGACAAGAGGATGAATGAATGTATGCATGGGTTCAACTGAATGCACCTAGAGTAGAATTTTCACCATTCTTCATGGTCTCCCTAATTTGGTAAGGCAGCAATACAATAGGGATTGCCAAGTTCTTCAGGATTGAGTCTAAATCAGAAGTGCAGTCATGACTCAGTGTTTTGGCCTCAGAAGTGGGAGGTACCTTACAGTTTTTACCAAGTAGGGTATATTCATATATGTATAGTAGGACATATATGGGTATATATATATATTTATATATATATTATATATATAATATATATATATATATATATAAATATATATATATATCCATCAATATAAGATGTGTCATACTGCATCTCAATTTGAAAGAGGTCCAGAGATGTTAGGGGAGTTTCCAAAACTTCCTTAGTTAATATGTAACATTGTAAATTATGCCACACAAAGAGTTTTGTTGTTCATTTGTTATTGAATTCATCATTTTGTTGGGTGAGTACTTTGTGTCTGGTTTTTTAGAAGGAGAGGCTACTACAACGAGTGATGAACTAGACAGTTTTGGTACAGCATTCACCATATACATGGTACTGTTCCCATCACTTCTGGTACCCAACCCACTTTTTATTAACAAGCCCCTTATATAGGCAGAATGGCAGAACCATTATTTTGGTTTGTTTCTTGTTCAGTTTTGGAAACAATCTGGAGCAACTAAGTTATTTACCACAGTGCAGATGAGATAGGTAGGGAGTTGAGCACATAACTTGATATCACCATTTATGATGGCACATTTTTATGATTCATCCACTGGGTTAAACAGAGAAACACTGAAGAAAAGGAATCAGAAAGGAAGTGGATGTAGTCCATTGCTTGTGTTTTGTGTGTCTCTGTCAGTTAATGCTCACAGCTTCTGGGTGGGGAGGCATGTGTGAACATTATTATATAAGCTGTAGGGATGGAAGCACTGGTTCAGAAAAATAGAACCTCAGGGAGTTATATATGACCAAGACAAAATAAGTAAAAATCAAATCTCAGGAAGTTATACATGACCGAGAAAAAAAAAAACTCACAAAATCACTCTGATTTTGTTTCTGTCAAATCACGGATATTTTGCTTCAGGCTAATCCATGTCCTGGAGTTGTGTGAACACTCTGAAGCACTGATCCTATTACATGACAAATCACCAGTAGAAGCTGTTGCTTCAACTTATTGTCATCCATGTGGCTTTCTGTGGGACCTTGCTGAAGTACTTTCCATGGGCTGAATCCATCCTTGAGTGTAGAAACATCTCCAGAAATCACTGGCTCCTGGATTCCGTAATGGTCAGGGAGAAGACCAAGGTCTATAGGACCTTAAACTGACACTGAATTCACTAGCTGGAACACCATTTAGAAAAGATGCTGCTTCGCTAGTCTCAGAGTTTTGAGGGGTATACACTGAATATAGTAGCCTTCATGGTCTAATTCCAGATGACTGTAAAGCATCTGCACTATCCCTGCATGCCCTTCTCACCCACCATCATCATCTGAGGATAACACCAACAGAGATAAAGTTGTTGGGCAATTATGTCAATTAAACCGCACAATTCCTCATGTCATATTTACAATAGTTAAAATACATGCTCTGGGATGATTATGTTCCTGAATCACCAATACCTCTGTATGAATTCTTTCTAGAGACTTCCATTTGTGACAAATGTCTAAAGAACCTGACCACACTGACTATAAAGGAATAAGAACAAGTTGCTAGGCAGGGAAAGGTAAAGACTAATACAGGATAAATTAATTTTGTAGTTCCTGCCTTTCTCAATTGTGCAGAACAAAAGAAATTGAGACCTGATGAGCCCTCCTGCCTCTGGCTCCCATCCTTCACTCTGCACTCCCTGGGCACTAGTAGGCTGTAATTATTTGACTGGGGTTTGGCTGCTTTCTCCTAGTTTACCTGAATGGACTGAAGAAGAGCATGTCATGAACTGACTTTCATCTTGCCCTTGGAAACTTGTCCTTAAACTATGAGTGAAGTGTGAATCTCTTTATTCTGCTAATCTTATACCCTTAGTAACATGTGGGTCTTGCTGTTTGTCATTTATGCATTTATTATATCCAAATTTTGAAAAGAAACAACCTTTGAACATCAAATGAGTCAGAGAGCATAGATGGAGCCATGATTGATTTGAGCAATGTATGAAGGCACAACTGGCATTTCAAGATCAAATACATGGGCAAGAACACAACATTGGAGTATTGATGGGCCACTGGAAAGCTCTATAGGTTACAGAACATGAGACTGAACACTGTTACCCCAGAAACAGAGTGTGTTTGTATTTGAATGAGCCATGTTAAAGGAAGGTGGCTCTGTGGGTGGCCTAGAAGAAGGAGCTCTAAACAAGTATCCAGGAGAGAGTTTGTCTTTGACAAATCAGTGCCATTTTTTTTCTTGTGACAGGATTTTTTTTCTTTTTCTTTTCTGAGATACAGCATCGCTACAATTGGGCTATATCAGGTTGGCCTTGTACTCACTATGTAGCCTAGGCTTTCCTTGAAGTCATAAAAATCCTACTGCCCCAGCCAACTGTTTGCTGGGATTATAGGCATATGGCCCAGACCTTGCAGGATTTCTAACTCAAAATGTCAGAGGGAGAGGAATGATCTGTATTCCTTAGGATACGCACACTTTCCAGATGTATATATGTGAATAGTAGTCATAAAATTATTCTATGTGTGAAGAAAATATTGTGGGTAATTACCATAGTCATTGATTCCAACACCTATTGCTAAATTACCTGAGATGAAAACTGAAGAATTAGGTCGCCTGCACAATTTCCCCCAGTTAAAAAGCCTAGCTTATTTTTAGATCATAGGCATAATGGCTAGGTAAAGAGTGCTTCTCACTCAGCAAGGTGAGTGCAGAGTTATCTGCTGGTGTTCCAAGGGCTAGACCCCACTTCCTAACAGGAATTGACAGGGATGACCTAACTAGTGATTGTACAATGCTTGTGCCAGTATTCAGTTATCAGTAGTACTTCCACAAATACTTAGCTCCTTCCCTTCCTTGCAAACCAGAGAGACTGATTGCAGGGTCCCATTTTCCCATATGATCCAGTGGTTCAAACTAAGCACTGGTAGTGTTGAATTTCTACCTGTAATGGTAGCCAGCTTGTCTGCGTCTTCTCTGAGGGGCTGCAGCTATGAGGGTATGGATTCATTTCTTTCTTCAGGGTTTTTATTTCAAAACCTTAATCAACCTCATGCAAAGTTTGATTAAATGCAGGATACATATACCACAGTTTCTGAACAAGCTATCCAATAAATAAAACCCTCAGCTACTAGTGTACTGGTAAAAATATTGAACAACTTTTTTTTAATCAAAGGGCCAATGCATTCTCACTGAAGAGCTTATTTTCACTACAGAGTACATTTAAGTGCACAATGCTTTCTGAGCTGAAAATGGAAGGAAATGGGTAGTGAGATGTCCTTAAAACATCCAGACTATGATGGAGCATCTTCTCTAAACCATAGCTTTTAATTTTTTTTTTTTTTTACTTTTTATATTTTGGAAAGAAATTACCTTCATACAATATATTGTCTTAGTTTAGGGTTCTACTAGGTACTACTGTGAACAGATACCGTGACCAAAGCAACTCTTATAAGGACAACATTTAATTGGTGTTGGCTTACAGATTCAGAGGTTCAGTCCAGTATCATCAAGGTGAGAACATGGCAGCATCCAGGCAGGTATGGTGCAGGAGGAGCTGAGAATTCTACACCTTCATCTGAAAGTCGATAGCAGAATACTGGCTTCCAGGCAGCTAGGATAAGGGTCTTAAAGCCTATACTCACAGTTACACACCTACTCCAACAGGGCCAACAATGATAATCAGTGTTTCCCCTCACTCAACTCCTCCCATATCCTCCTAACCTTCTCACCCTCCTACTCCACGTCTTTTGTCTTTCATTCTTTGGAAAACAAGCAGGCAAATGAAATAACTAAACAAATAAGAATAAAAACCAAGCAAAAAGCATAAGAAGCACACATGCACACACAAACCCAATCAAACCTTTCAAAACATGAAGTAGGAAACCATAGATAAGCAAAAGGTTGGTAAGCAAAATAATGCCCAAACACAACCATGTGAAACAAAATATCCACAGATATACCACTGAGTTCATTTTTCAGGATCAGTTACTTCTGAGTGTGAGGCCTACCCTTAAGGGAAATCCCACTGAAGGAAAATTTATTTTTCCTTTGCAGGTGGTGGCCAGTTGGATCTAGCTTCCTGGCTGGGGCTGGGAGCTCATGTCCATGTACCCTTCTTGGTGATGGGACCCTGTGTGGACTGAACCTCGCAGATTCTGTGTATGCAGCCACAGTGTAAGTTCATATATGCATCAGTCCTGTTGTGTCTGGAAGGTACTCTCTCCTTGGTGTCATTGGATGTCACTTGGTGTCATCTCTTCTGGATGTTCCAATATTTCTGAAGCCATGGCTTTTTAAACTGTGGTAATGGTCCAATGTGCATCTAAGCTGTTTAGGTATTTAAACATAAGAATATGCTCAACTGTTTATAGAAAGATTAGCATGGAAAGTGAAACAGGTGAGACTTTCTCCTTGTAGAGTGAATTGTTTGTGATGTGAGCCAGGAGTCTCCATATGTAAAGAGCCACCCATCATCCAGTAACAACACTGGACCACACACTGAGTGTGTTCAGGAGATGGTGTTGTTTTGATGTTTACTAAGAGTAACTGTATGTTTCTGGGGGCTTACCAAACGTCCTCGTCCTCTCACAAAACAAGAAGTCTTGTCTCATAGTTAAACTTCAAAGTTGTGAAGGATATAAATCAAGGGCACAAGAACAAAAGGAACTCTTGTTAGTGCAGTACCTTTGTTAAAACCTTCTATTTTCCTGGGATTCTGTAGAACCACATTATATGAAGAATTGTTGCAAGGAGGATCTCTGCTTTCAAATTTAAAAAGTTCAAATAAGACCAGAGCAGCATGGCTGCCAGCAATCTATTCATGTGCCACTCAGAGTCAAAAGAGAATGGTTTTGCTCAGCATCATGTGGTCAGGCTGAAGAAGACCAATGGAAAATTCAGATACAGATAGGAGCCCAGCTTCTGTTTTAGGGGCTAAGTGTAATTTGAGCTGCTATGACTAGGGGAACTTGTAGGTATTCTTTCTGGGTTCATTCCATTAGTCAAATATTTCCCATTATGAGTAAACATTTCCTGACATTGTATCTACAATTTTATCTTTTGTGTGTGGTATTATAACATTCAGTTAATTGAATTATCCTATTAGTAGATCTGAAATAATATTCATAATTTCCCATTTTCTTGTTGACTTACCATGATTATTTGGATTGAAGGCAACCAGAAAATGAGCTGATCATCATTGTCTTGCATTTTCTTCTTCTGTTACAGAGATACAGGAAGTGAAACCCATAGGAAGCAAGGTGTATGATCAGGGACCACCCACAGCATGATGGACATTGTCAGCATCCGTGCTGGGCAGGAGAGCACTTTCCTGATTACATTGACTTTCAACTCAACAGGCAAAATATTTGGTTATCCACACTGGCTTCCTGGCTTTCTTTCACTATTAATAATTGCTGCACAGGAAGAACAAAGAGCATCAGCCTTCTGATCCTGAAATTAATGGAGATAGAGTCAATTCATTTTTGTTTGCACGCAGTACTCATCTGCAGCTTGGTAGGATACAAATACAGTATTAGGCTAGGAAAAGGGAGAACTCACGTTCATTGCATGGGAACACAAAGTCCTCCTGGTTGACTCATTGGGCTGATTCTGAGGCAGGTGCCTACAGCAATGGTGTTTTGATGGGGACTTGATAAAAACAGGACATGGAAAAATCAATATTGTGTTCTAGTAAGAGTCACACTTCATTAAGGAGGTACATTTAGGACCAGCAGAGAAAGGCTATGCCTTGCCCACAGGTTCTGGAAGCAGGCTTCCTAGATAAGGCATCCTTTCCTGTGACCCCCATGGACTTTGCCACCACAAACAGGAGAATCATTATCATTTTGGGTGCTTCTGGACACAATTTAAGTTAACATAGAGTAGGTCTTGCCAAGAAAGCTTAGAACTCAAGGTTCCATGGAGAACTGAAGCCCATTGATTCCCATATGATTTCCCCTCCATGGCTCCATAGTATCCCATAAGATATGAGGATTTGGTAAGGAGGATGCATTAATTTAAACCTACCCATAGTTTGGGATTCTAAAGTCTTGATTCATTTAATAAAAAACACACTTACTGAATTTTAAAAACTATTTGAATATATGGCATCTTTTGTCTTATTCACTAATTCCATCTTGTCATCATTCAGAGGATACAAATGACTTGGATTGGAGTGTGTGATAAGTCTCAATTGGATAGAATAGCATCAGCAGCCATAGTCAAATAGGGCATGTTCATTGTTTTCTTGGAACTGTGTAGTACAAACAGAGCCAACAATACATGGCAAACACACAAGGTTATGACTGAGAAGAAGCCATGGAGTTTTGCTCCAGTCATCCTCAGGCAGCTGGTCTTCTGGGGGAAAAAACATCACAGATGGAAAGCCAGGGCATTTTTTTCCATCTGCACTTGTAATTATTATCTCTGGTCTGCCCTCCTCCCATACCTTCCCACAATGCCTTCCTACTCCCATGCCTTCTTACCTCCCATACACTTCCCAAATCCCATGCATTCCTAGCTCTCATGTTTCCCCACCTCCTACATCTTCCCATAATGCCTTCCCACCTGTCCTACCTTCCCACCTGTCATGCATTCCCACCTTCCATTCCTTCTTACTTCACATGCCTCCCCACTAGCAATTCCTTCTCACCCCCATGCCTTTTTATATTTCCCATGCTTTCTCACCTCCAAAGCCTTCATACTTTCCATGCCTTCCTATCTCCCACATCTTCCTACCTTCCATACTTTCTTTTAATACATCCAAAGGCAAATAGACTCCTTTAAATTGACCTAACACATTTTTCTTCTCTGATAGACATGTTTCCTGCAACATGAGCTCTTCAGGTTTCAGAATGTATAGTGTAAGGAAAAGGCATATTCAACAGATGCAGGAAATTTGACGATGGTGAAGTGAAACTTAGCTGCCTCCAGTCATCACTGAAAACCCAATTCATCAATGCAAACTCTCCTTCTGTGTCTACTAAGGATATACCTGGAGAGAGGTGGGATTCCAACTGGAGGAAGGCTAGGGACTTGAGACCTATGGGGACCGAATATCAGGCAGTATTTTGGAGCAGGAGCCTTCAGGAGTTTTGGGAGAGCACTGGAGTACTGAAGAGGCAAACTAGTGTGTAAGGAGAGTCCTAGCCAGGCTCTGGAAAGCCCTTTTCTTGTCACCATCCTTAGATGCTTGTCATACATCATCAGAATGCTCAGTGTCTACTCTTGTCTCTCTAGGACATATATCCTTGAGTCATAGAACAGAAGAAACTCAGAAGTTATGTAGGCCTGTAAGTTCTTCTCAGAGAATATATTTCTAAATCCTTTTCTTGTGATATAAAACTCTTCCATCTGCTAGGTTTCCCCAAGCCAAGGTCTTTCACCTCTTGCATAACCAGAAAAGTCATTGTTGAACTTGATGTCTTAATTCTTATTGAAGGCAAGTCAGGACAACAATGTGGAGTAATCTTTTAAAAAGTAAAACACTAAAAAAAGCAAGTAGCGATGGCCCATAGTGTGTCATAAGTTCAACTAAATCTTTGCCTCTGTATGTGAGCAACTTCATATTATAAACTTTGTTTGACTGTCAGCAATTCTTTTCTGGATCTTCCATCTGTCATCCACCACTTCTTCTCTCACTCTATTTCCCCAGCCCATTCTTTGCACAGTGCTAAGATCCAGCAACATTCCTAGAAGAGAAACATATATCTCAGACAGAATCTTCAACTCTTATGTCCAGCCCACAATTGTTAAGATGAGCTCGACTTTGAAACCATCCAACAGTGAAAAGTCTAACAAAAACATATGCTTAAGAGATATGTATTTATCTACTGAGAACAACTTCAGCTCTTTCCACTAGTGAAAAAATAAAAGGATTCACGGAAATCAAATCTCTGTCATGACAGAGAAGGCTGCTTGCTTGATGGAGGCTTGGGTTGCCACCCTTTGCCAAGGAAATCGCCTTCACAGCATTCTGTTTAGCATTGAGTTTCCTGTGTGTCTTATTAAGGCAGAAAACTACACCATGTGCTCTTCTTTGGGGGCATATCTCCTTTCATGGCAAAGAGATTTGGGAAAAAGTCAACATGCTGATGTTCTACAAACTAAATACTTTTGAATGATCATCTTTCCAAAATGCTGGTATTCATTACTGTGTTCACTGGTTATATAACATATCAGACCTCTCCAGTGGCCCACACTTCATCAGTCATCTGAGAACATTTCTGATGACATTTGACAGATTAAAATATATACATAATACATACATGCATATTTGAATATATGTCTTATGTGATATTCTTTACTTTTAAAATTGCCTATGTGATAATTAAGATTATTTTTCTATTATAGATACCAAATACTATTAAAGGCATGTACTTAACTGGCTTACAGACTGTTGATGTAGAAAGCCAAGATTTGTATAGTATAATTGTACCTCTCCCGTGTTCTTACACTGAAGAGCTGAAGAGTTGTTACCTCACTACTCGACATTAGAGAAAGACACACACAGAGGCAGGTGGATCCACCCATAGGCTAAGTTCTTCTTTACTTTCCTTAGTAGTACAAAGTTACACCATATGCTATCCATCATGAGAAATGTACACAAACTAGTGTGCTCATGTTACATGGGGAGTTGCAATGTTTCATGAACAAATAACCAAAGATAATCACAATGAAGGCACCAGGGAGCCTCTTAGCCTTGCTGTCTTTGGACTAAGTGTCATACAGGAGAGCAGCAGGTCCTTAATCACACACACACACACACACACACACACACACACACACACACACATACACACACCATATTATATATACCTATATATTGTTTCATTATATTATTCTACCAATAAAATTGTGTATAACATGTCAAAAGGCAGGGAATTCTGATTTTTCCAAGAATTGTCAAGTCATGGCACAACACATCCTTTCCTTGGCTTACAACAGAAAATTTAGATTTAAAAGAAGATGAGCCTATTCTCCCAGCTTTTATTGAAATTAAAATAATAAATCATTAGAGTTCAGGATCTATAAAGAGAAAATTTGGCTTTATAGGTTTGTGTTACTTCCAATAATGTTTGGTAAATAAAAGATCTAAATATACACTCTTTGGAAAGAGAACTCACCCCACCTCTCTCTCTTACTCCCCCTCTGTGCATGCCGGTGAGCATGCATGCATGCATGTGTGTGTTCTGTGTGCATAAAGAGCTATTTTGTAATTCTGGGAATCAAACCCAAAATCAAATCAAATTCTGGGAATCAATCTTGCATATGGTGAGCAAGTACTTTGTAGCATTAACTCAATTCCACAACCATTTTAATCTTAAAGTTTATGACATGATGGCACATGATCAATTGTTCCCTCAGTACACATCCTACCCAGTCCTCTATAATAAGGTCCTTCATCACTAGCCAGATGCATTATCATTTAGATGAAAAGGCTACATTTCCCAGCTTTCCTTACTGGGTTGGCCATGTGGTCAATAGCTAGAAAGGGATAATTGTTAAAATTCATAATTCACATCCAATTTCATGATTTCATTTTTCTTTGCAGCTGATTAATATTCCATCCCATATATTTACCATGTTTTAAAAATCCATAATATGCACCTGAGCTGATTCCATTTCCTAGTGATTGTGAATAGAGCAGCATGGATGAACAAGTATCTCTGTAGAAGGATATGAAGTCCATTGAGTATATGGCCAGCAGTGGTATAGCTGGGCCATTTGATGGATCTGTTCGTAGTGATTTGGGAGACCTCCAGACTGACTTCCAAAGTGACTACATTACAGTTCCATAGCAGTGTATGAGAGCTCCCCCCTTTTCCACATCCAGGCCATTCATAATGGGGTCATGTGGAATCTCAAAGTAGTTTTAATCCTCTTTTCTCTAATAACTGAGGGTGTGGAACATGCTTTAACATTTACTACCCATTTTAATTTATTGTTTTGAGATTTTTTTCAGCTTTATAACCCATTTTTATTTATTATTTTCATGGAATTCATTTTCGGAAGGTTTTTAATCGAGTCCTCAAGTTCAGCATTTAGTCAGCATGCATGAGGTTGACGTTGATATGACTGAATACCTGACCAGAAATAACTTAAGTAATCAAGATGTTCTTGTTCACAGGTCAGAGGGATGCAGTCCATCATGGGGCAGTGGGGCAGGGGGCAGGCATGGTGACAGGAGTACTTTCCTCATAGTACCAAACAGGGACAGAGGAAGCAGAACGCCACAGTTAACTGGATATCTCTCTTTTCTCTTTTTATTTAGTTTAGGATTCCATCCCATGTGATCTGCTGCCCGTAAGATCAAGAGTGGTATTTCCTTTTTCATTTGGTCCTCACAGACACACCTGAAAACACTACAGGTGTTTAACAATTCAGTTTAGTTTACAAGTTAATCCTCAATTCTACAATATGAAAATGACTTGTCTACTGTTAGGGTATCGATGGCTAACTCACCTCTCAGCTCTCAAGCTAAGCACTTCTGTGCTAAGGTCCTAGATACCAGCTGGCCCTACACTTTGTCCTTTCTACCTGCCTTACTTCCATGGGTCTACTTCTCACTTATGTGCAATCTCTTGTAAATGGAAGTTTAGACTTAGGATTTATGTCTAGGTCTGTCTCCTCCCATGTTTTCTTATCTTCCTGGAGATACTCCAGGGCATTTCCTAGACACCCAACTCTGGGTAAGGGTTAAATCTCAGGCTGCAGAATCAATCAGATTGAATAATGCACACTTCAGTGGCTGAGAGCATCTTTTGTAACTATATTCAATGCCAAGCACAGAACTCTACATCCAGCTGAATTGTCTGTAACTCTCAGGGATGAAGTGTGGATTATCAGAATAGATATATTTCTTTCTATTTTCTACCCATTTCTCAACTATAAAGCAGTAGTAAATGCAATAAACGAGCCCATTTCTTACAGTTATTTCTTTTAAACATATAGTGACTTCAAATCCTACCAGTTCTTATTATTATTTATTATTGATGTTTTTCTCTCAGGGGGATTGAAATTTTATCCCTGTCTCTCTTTACAAAGGTCAACTCAAATGGGATGAAAGATCTTAATATATGGCCTATACTTTTAATGAGAAATGTCCTCCTAGAGCTAATGTGTCTGAACATTTGGTCCCCCATTGGTGGCCTTGTTTGGGAAGGTTCTAGAACCTCAAGGAGATAGACCTTTCTGGAAGAATGCATCACAGGGACTAGGATTTGAGGATTTATAACCTGGCTCCACTTCCTGTTATCTGTTTCTGCTTTCTGTGTGATGATGAAATATGATCTCTCTGCTTCCTGACCATCATTCTGGCTTCACATCCATGCTCACATGCATTGCCACTATGGTGGACTATATGTCCTCTGGAACTTGAAGTCAAAATAATGCTTTCTCCCTTTTAAGTTTGATATCATAGCATGAGCAATTGTTCTACTTTGCTTTCTTGTCCTGTGACAAATTCCAGATCAACACATTTTAGGAGAGCAAGGGGCTCCTTTTGGCTCCCCTTCCAGGTCACAGTCCATTCTTGACGGAAGTTGGGGCAGAAAGTCAAACAGAGGCCATGGAGCAACACTCCTTGCTGGCTCACTCCAGGGTTTATGCTGAACTGGCTTTCTTATGCAGACCTGAGCCATCTCAAGGGGTGACACTTCCCACAAAGGGTTAGGCCCTTCCACATCTGTTATCAATCATGACGATGACCCCATGACATTCCCAAAGGTCACTCTGACCAAAGGCAATTCTTCAGGTGCTGTTTCTTCTTTGGAGGTGATGCTAGCTTGTGTGTGTCAAGTTAAATAAAAAACTAATCATGACGCTAATGTCCCCCGAATCTTAAAATCCTTCTGTTTAATCTTGTTCCAAAGCATAGAACAAAATCAACACCTCAGTTGCCCTTCTTGTTGTCTTTCATTGTATTCCATTTCAGACATGTGCAGAGAGTTACAGATTATCACAAATAAATGGAGATTAGACACTTAAGAGTTCAGCTTCTATGGTGAAATCTGTACTTGGCATAGCCAAAACTATTCATAATGTTGACAAAATCCCTACCTTCAAAAAGAAGAGAGCAAGTAATCTCTATGGTAAGAGTAAGGTACCCAGCTCTTTGTGTCAGACTCTGTATCTATATATCTTCTATATACAGAAGTTTATATTGTTGAATGAAATCTTCTCTGGTAACACTTGTAGTACTCATTATTTTTTTTTTAATTAGATATTTTCTTTATTTACATTTCAAATGTTATCCCCTTTCCCGGCTTTCCCTCCGAAAACCCCGTTCCCTCCCCCTGACCACCCTCTCACCAACCCATCCTCTCCCACTTCCTGGATTTGGCATTCCCCTATACTAGGGCATCGAGCCTTCACAGGACCAAGGGCCTCTCCTCCCATTGATGACAAGGCCATACTCTGTTACATATGTGGCTAGAGCCATGGGTCCCTCCACGTGTACTCTTTGGTTAGTGGTTTAGTCCCTGGGAGCTCTGGGGGTTCTGTTTGGTTTATATTGTTGTTCTTCCTATGTGGCTGCAAACCCCTTCAGCTCTTTGGATCCTTTCTCATCCCAGACACTATTATGGATGCCAACAAAGGCATGCTGACAGGAGCCTGATATAGCTGTCTCCTGAGAGGCTTTGACAGTGCCTGACAAATACAAAGGTGGATGCTCTCAGCCAACCATTGGACTGAGTACTCATTATTCTTACAGCTTCAAAGCTGAGCACAATAAGATCCAGAGGATGAGACACACATGTGTGGAAACAAAGGCAGCGTCTTCTCCATATTACAAAAACCTGTGAGATTCCCAGTGGCCAGAAGTGCTCACAAACATGCTTTGTGTTTTGAAATTCTGTTGTCCAGTGTTTGAGAGATCTCGGGGGTCAGGTTAATTGAGACTGCTGGTCCCTCCTACAGAGTTGCCCTCCTCCTCAGCTTCTTCTAGTATTTCCTTAATTCAATCACCAGAGTCAGCCACTTCTGTCCATTGGTTGGGTGCAAATATCTGCCGCTGGCTCTTTCAGCTGCTTGTTGGGTCTTTCAGAGGGCAGTCGTGATAGGACCCTTTTTGTGAGTGCTCCATAGCTTCAGTAATAGAGTCAGGCTTTGGGGCCTCCCCTTGAGCTGGATCTCACTTTGGGCCTGTCACTGGGCCTTCTTTTCTTCAGGCTCCTCTCCATTTCCATCCTTGCAGTTCTTTCTGACAGGAACAATTATGGGTCAGAGTTTTGACTGTGAATGGCAACCCCATCCCTCATTTGATGCTCTGTCTTTCAGCTGGAGGTGGGCTCTACAAGTTCCCTCTCCCAGCTGATATGAGGCTCCCCAACACATATACAGCAGAGGACTGCTGGGTCTGGGTTTAGTCAAAGAAGATGCATCTAATCCTTAAGAGACTGGAACCCCCAGGAAGTTTAGATGTCTGGTGGGGTGGATGGGGACATTCTCATGGAGAGAGTGGGAGAGGGAGGAGGTATGGGATATGGAACAGTCAGAGGGTAGACTGGGAGGGGAATAAAATCTGGAGTACAAATAAATATAAATAAATAATTAATTAATTAAAAATAAAACAAAAACAAGAAAAAAAAAGAAATTCTGCTTCCATATTTACCTATTCATGCTTGATGACAATTTTTAGAAACAAAAAAAATTTAGTTCACAATATCTTTAAATTTGCAGGGAATTTCTTAAAAATATAATTTCTAAGATTCTATACTTATTTTATTATGAATACCTTGTTTTACATTTGCAATAACTGATGGAAGACTAGAAAATTACAACTACTTCATGCATGTCCATATTTTATTCTGGTATTTACAATTTCTACCTTGTGTTTGCTTTCTATTCTGGGACTCTCCGGCATTCCACCTTACACATGTCTCCATGATGCCTGAAGGTCCTCTCAGGTATGACAAATATTCTACTTTCATTCTGTCACTGGGATAAAAATATCCTGACCAAAAAACAGCACTGGAAGGGAAGTGTTTATTTGGCTTACAATTCCAAGTTGTAGTCTATCATACTGGGGAGCTTGCAGAACAACCCTCAGTTTGCATTCATCAGATGCTTGTCTAATACCATGTAGCTTGTCCATTGATGTGACATAGGATCATAGATGACACAGATTTTTCAAGGATCCTTCGGAAACAGACAACGCACTGTGGGTTGCCTTAGCTCTGGAGGGATACATTTCAAAAGGAAAAGGGCATGCTCAGCACCACAGCCTTTCTCTCTCAGGATACATTAGCACAGTGATATATGCAGAGGAACAAACGTCAATAAATTCTTCACAGCTATTAATTCTGATACACTCCTGGGCTTTTAACACTCGTATATGTTGTTCCCTTTATCATAATATACTTTTAATGCTAGTGTTCTTTCATGAATAATTACTAAATGAGAAGGCTCTGGGAATGCCCACTTGCTCTTGGTCTGAAGCTCTCCATAATTTTTAAATGCTAATAATGCAGTTTAGATTCTATATCTCCAGAGGAGAGTATGGATAAGGAGAGAGCTGAAATAAATGCACAGAGAAGATGCTAATATGCTTTATATCCTGCGGGACCTGAAAGTTTAGTAGGACTCTATAGAGAAGAAATTAAGTGAACAGTTGTCACATACACTCAGGAAATAAAAGCTTACTTTATGTATGATAAAAAGCTGGTTTTCAATGTTTGATGAGTTGAATTTGACTAAACTGAGAAAAGGCAACTGCAAAATATAATATTGACAATATCACAAGTAATAAATGATGAAGCTATTCAAACACTAATATCAATGTACCATGCATGGCTCAGGCTCAGTCAATATTTTCCAAGTCAAGTTTTACTTATTTTCTCATGAAAATTACATGCAGTGGCCTCAGTTTTAGTCTATCTGAAGACATGGATTCAAGGGGGATGGGGACATAGACCAGTGGGAGAGTGCCTGCCTGGCATGCAAGAAGGTCAGTCTCCAATACTACCAACAATTAATAAAGAAAGAAAGAAGGAAATGCTCCTTGAGAGAAATGGCATGCTTCTGATCACATGCACAGTGACCATGGAAACTACTTCAGGTGCACTCAGTTTTCCAGAGCTGCTTATCTGATGAGAATAGACAAGCCAGAGCTGAGTGACGGCTGCCCTGGAAATCACACATGAGAAAATGCGGTGAAGGTATTTTCTCTCGCTATAGAGTCTAAGGAATCAGATATTAGACAGAGGTTACTTGAGACCCTATGCAGCTTCCCACATTGGTGTGTGACCTGGACCTGGACCCACTGAATTCACAGCTTTGACATTTAAGAATTTTCTACATCTGTGAAGGAAAACCATCAGCTCCCTCTTTACCGTGAGAAGCCCCCTTCCCTGGCCCACCATAGAGTCTGAGTAAACAAACTCAAGAAATGCCAGGTCAGCACAGGGCTTTGGGGAATCCCAGTCCTTCATGTTTGAAAGTATAAATTGAACTTTTTCCCCCCCTTGCTTGTTTAGAAAACTGTATTTGCCATTTCCTGATTTCTTAGGAAAAACCATATTGTCTGGTTTGAAATTCCATTAGTGTTGATAATTATTATTGAGCTGGCCAGGCAATCTCATTTGAAACATGTGGGGTTGTAATTCTTACAACCAGTGTCACAGTAAACAGGTTAGGAATCTGAGTAAGTGGTGAAGACAGCCCTGACTCCTTATCTTTTGAGAAGCCAGCACTTAAAAACCAGGCTCCATATGTTCATGTTTCTGTGGTATCCCTAAAGCACAGTTGGAAATATCACACAAATTATAACAGGCAGTGTGGGAGCTTGTACTGAACTCTGCAGAAAGGGAAGCTATTTGTTTAACAGTGAAGTGCATTAGAAATCTGGCATCAACACAAAGGGACGGTTACTCCCATGGTCTTCAGTAGAGATTCATATAATTGTTCCAGAAATTTCCAAGCTGCCCCTTTGTGATCACTACCAAGAGTTCTAAGCTCCACAATGTTTCCATAGAGCTACATTATTAAAGACCTGGGGATTATGTTGTATTATCACATGCACATACCCTATGGGTAGCAGACAGAAATCCAAAGTTACCTTTCTTTGTAGTCCTGTCCAGTGTGGTCTCTGGTGTTTTGTAACATACCTTCCTAGATCATAGTTTCTCCAGCTGTTCCCATTGTCATGAGAAAAAGATTTTACTTACTTTGAGACTGAATGTGTATCTCTTTGCTCAAGACTTATTAACCATTTACTTTTTGGACTTTCCAAGTCTTCAACACTTCATCTTCAAGACATGCATGATGTGCTGATATTGTCACATGTGAGCTGAGATCCTCAACCCTTTTGTAGCTATAACTATACTTATTTGTATGTGCACACTTATGTATAAGCTGTGCTTAACTAATACATAAGGATAAAAAAATCTAAAATTCATATTGAATTTAATTAAAGTGGTATTCTTTTATACTTCTTAGCTTAATTGGAAGTTAGCTGGAAGAATCAGTTTTTAAAATAGTTAAACTTGGTTTGGATTCCCACTTCCATTGTCTGAGTGTCTCACAATTCAATCCCCAGTATCTAAAGTGGCAAGTGTAAACATTCAGAATTTCCTATACTTCATGGTTTTGTCTCTTGCTTGTCTAAACTAAACTTTATTTACATAAAGACCCCACCCCAAGGGCAGGCCAGATGTCTCAGGGGGAAAAGGCACTTATCACCAAGCCCTAAGACCTCAGTTCAATACCAAGACCCACGTGATGGAAGGTGAGAGCTGACACTAAGTTGTGCTCTGACCTTCACATGACTTAGCCATTGCTGAGCAAATTCAAGGTCAGAGGATGTCCTTAACATATAGTAAACACATGACAACTGTGTCTTTGTTGGGGTTTCCAAACAGCTCTACATGGTGTTTATTGACTATATTTATGGAAGAAATGGAGGAAGAGCCAAGGTGGAAACACATACAGAATGAACAATATAATGCAAAGGTGATTCAGCTCCAGTCTTGTACTTCAGAAAGGCAGAGCTAAGTTGCAGATACCACTGGCTTTATTTGTCCCTGGCCATGTGTCTGCTGGTGCCAAGACTGAATAGCAGCATTTACTTGACATCCAATTTCAGAAGACAGATGCTGCAGAGGCAACTAGCTATTCATTTAGTGGAAACAAAGGATAGTTCTGCCTTGGATGTTGGGAATCCCTGGAAACAATCACTGTTCTTCTGCTCTGTAATGAATGTTTTCTCTGTTCTGATGTTCTAAGCTGTACTCGAATGAGCCCAATATCAATGGATGCATCTGAGTTATTTAGGTCCAACAGGTCTGGAGAGGTGGATGTTTCTTTTTCTCATTAAGAACAAACTTCTTTTAAGATGGTTAACTACATTAGAATTTCTTGGAAGTTTTTGTTGCAGCTGTAATATCTGAGTAACAACACATACAAAATAGAACATATATTTCAAAATGGTATGTTTTTGGGAAAAGACATAGAAGTTACAAAGAGAGAAATTGTCCTCTCATGATAATTTCTTGTTCTCCAAATTTAAGGTTGGTCTATCAACATGATGATTTATCAATAGGGCATGGCACCTGCCCCTTTAACTAATTAAAGATGTTTATCTTTAGGTTTATTGATGTCATAGACTACTTAGCTACCTACCATGAACTGCACGGCACCTAGGCAAAAACTTTACAGCTTTGGTTTACCACAAAGTACATTTTGGGTGTCAATAGCACATTCAAGTATGATATGTTTGTTATCATAAGGCATGTTTACTAATGATAGAATCAGTGGGAAAGGAGCCAAGCATGAGCCATCCTTAGAGAAGAACTATCGCTCATTAACTCTAGAGAAAAGATGTTCTTGCCTAAGTAGTTTAGACTTAAACACTTCTTTGTCCTCAGTTAAACCAACACTCCTCTGCTTGTGAGAATCTCTGATGTTAACATTTATTTGAGAAACCCAGGACTACATATATCTAGACCTATTTTTCTTAGTCTCAATGCCGACTATATCCACTGAAGTTTCCAGGGAGGAGACTCCATCCAGAGAACAAACACATGTTCCTAATTGCTCTGCTATAAGTGACTTGAAGTTTAAGGATGCTAAAGAGTAGGCTTAGATCCATTCCCCTCCTTGACTATAACATAAACCTGTCTAACTCCAGGTATACCAACCACAAATGTCCCTTTATGTCACCTGTATGTGTCAGAATGCTTCCATATACTGACTCTATGGGGTGAAGGATTTTAAGGCACTCATGAGGAGATGTATAACTGTAGAGGAAATTTGCTTTCTCTGTGGGTAAGGCAGTGAGAGACTTGCAATTGATTTTTATTTTCCTCAGGAATAAATCTTCGAAGAACCCTATAAGATACATTAACTGCAACAACAAAAGCCATCTTGGCTCTGTGATGGGGGATGGTTTAACAGGTAGAGCCACTTGTAGCAAAAGCCTTATTGCCTGGATTCCTGGGACCTACATGATGGAAGGAGAGGACTGCTGCCCTCACACCACCTCTTGAGCTCTATTTTAATGCATTATTGCATATGTGCACATATACACACAAACAAAAACAATCCAAAGCTCTCTTGGCAGGGGGAGGAGCTGAGATAAATACAAACTTCCTTTAGATTATTGCTCTTTTTAGAGTATGGAGATTTGGCCTTTGAAATAAACTCTGAGGAATTGTTAGTACAAATCTTTTAAAGGCAAAAATCATAAATATTTTAGGCTTTATGCAAGAGGTATGATTGAAGATATTAAGTTCATATTCATATGACCATTTAAACCATTGTAAATTGCCAAAGCCTATACAAAAACCAGAGGTGGATTACAGATTATTTTAGCATATACCCTAGGCTTCATGTGCTGTTACAAATGTCTTCTCTCTTAAGCAATATTAAAAGACGCTTAGTTGTGGGTGAATTCATGTTGACAGTTCTATAACCTTCAAAATAACAAAGGACCTTGGGCTGACTCAGTCTTGATAACTTAAATATCTGTGAAGGCAAGACTAGAAAATGAGGTAAAAATTGGGTTTTCTCTGAATTTATGGTCATATAGTTGACATTTTTAAGGAGAACTAAGAAATACGAAGTGCCTGGTTTTCAGGTTACAGTCTTCCTTCATCTATTCTTCCATGTAATAGCCTCTGAGACCATTCTCAGAAAACACTAAGAGATAAAAACAGTTGCTGTGTTGTAGAAGATAAACTACTGCAGAAGTAGGAAAAACATAAACGGTGTGACGGTAGTTCCTTTGGGAATACCACATTATGATCCGAGGACAGCTAAAGAGAATGCATAACATGTACATGCACACTTGACTTGAAGGTGGGCATGATAGTACTTACCAACATCACTCAGAAAATCCCCGAAGGAAACTTTAAGGCAAATTGGCTTTTGTACATACTGATCAATTTGAAAGAAATTGTATACAGTAAGCAGGGGTAAGTGTAATGGGAGCAGAGGGCTCCTGTCATTGCAGGAAAAAGTTGGCAAACAGAGGTTTAAGAATAATTAGGCCGGGCAGCGGTGGCGCACACCTTTAATCCCAGCACTTGGGAGGCAGAGGCAGGCGGATTTCTGAGTTCAAGGCCAGCCTGGTTTACACAGTGAGTCCTGGACAGCCAGGGCTATACAGAGGAACCTTGTCTCGAAAAAAACAAAACCAACCAACCAAACAAACAAAAACAAGAATAATTAGAGGCTTTGAAGCTGAAAATCATTCACAAAAGGTATGATACATTGGGCTTTCTAAGGCTTGCCTTGAATTTTGTGACCATATATTTTTTTCTTTAAGACTACTCAAAATATTTTTTCATAAGTGCATATTAAGCTATTCTGGCACAAGATAAGTAGAGAATAGAACTTGGTTGGCATCTAGGATCTTCAAGACAAATAACAAAGCAGTGAGCAAAGAGGGGTCCTTGGGTATAGAGACTTTGAAATCTTGTTTCCAGGAAAGGGAAGAATGAAGCTCGCAGAGAAGCTGGTCTTTGGGGGTTGGTTGGGGCTAGACTGAGTTTGCCAGATGTAAGTGAACATACTGGATGTTCAGATATATCTGAATTTCAGAGCTATAGTGACTGAAATATAAGTGTGTATATGATCCAATCACATGTGAATGGCTTTATCCTAAATGATCTTGGGATTGCTTTTATGACATTTAAATTTAACTCATTATCCTAGATTTCATCTGGCCACACAAGTGTGAGGTTTAGAAGTATATGCCTGAGAATGGATGAGTTTGTAATGAGATAGGAACAATGCTAGAGCTTGACCAAGAGAAGACTGCACAGAAGGATTAGAACTGAAAGTTCAGGGCTGCTTATCAATCGTTTTGATGCATGATTCTGTGAGGAATGAAAACAAGGATCATGATAGAAAGATTGGACCAATGAGCCACAGTGGTGATGAGAAATTCACCCACTCTGTGTAGCAGTGCTGTCTATCAAACTCACCTCCACCTGGTTAGGTGAGTACGCAGAGATCAATTCAAACTTTTCTGGAAATCTTTAGAAATTATCTCCAGGTGTCCAGGAGCTGAGAAGAACACTCTCACCTCTGCGTGATCTGGAGGTAAGTAGAATCAGGACAGTAGTGGACCTAGCACATCTCTCTTATTTATGAAGAAAGTGGACCTATCTTACCTTGGAGGACTTGGGTCTCCTGTTTGCTTATACTCAAGATAAAGAAGGTGGTCAGACCTGATCTTTTTGTACAAGAGCTGTTAGTCCTTGTGTGGGTCCCAGCCACTTACCCACCCGGAATCCATGTGCATTTATCCTGCAAACCAGAAGACCCATAGCTCTGTGAGCGAAGATACATACTCTGTGCCCTTTTCACCTAGTTTGGCTGATCAGATCGTAGTAGAAACAGGCATTTGTAGGATGAGTATCTGATCACAGAGAGAACAAAGGACTTCTTCCCCAGTTCTATTTACTTATCCAGGATCTCACGGCCAGATAGGCAGGACTCTGTCTGTTTCCTTGGTGACCCTCCTTTCCAATTCTACTGAGCACCCCTCCAATCCCCTTCCCTTGTCTGAAAGTCACTTACTGATCTCCTTGGGTTCTTCTCCTGATGAGGTTTCTGGAACTTGGTGTCCTTTCTCTGAAAAAGTTATTTGATCTTCATGCATTGCATGGAGCTGCTGTTTCTTAGACAAAATAAATCACTTAAAATTGGCTTTGACCAGTAAGCTGGAACCAAGCAGTGCTTGCTCCTTCCTTTCCCCCACTTGCAGCCTAAATGTACCATAATTAAGGCCATTATTAACCACTTCAGTTGGAGGGTTAGGGGATGCATTTAACAAGCAGTGTGAGGGAACTGGCTGAAATCTCAGAATTGCTCCATCAGAGGACAAAGCTACGGAAATAATCATCATTTTCAAGAGTGGTTTACTAATAATTTTCTCTTGAACATAGAAAAGTGTTTTTCTTTAGGGGCCTCTACAAAGTTGTTATTGATTTCAGAGTTATAAAGATAGGTAGTCTTCAAAATGACCCTTTCACTCTAGAAAGTTTTACAGAGAAAGTACATAGAATGTGGCACCATCTGTAGTTTTCAGTAAGAGTTTTGGTGAAGTCTGGGTAGAACAGTTTGGACTTTGATCATTGGGGTGTGTCCATCTTTGAATGTTTTTCTTTCCCATCATCCCTGGGTAATGTTTAAATGAAATTGACACAAGCACAGTCAATTTAGTCTTCTCAGTGGCTTCTGTGTGCCAGGAGTCAGGAGAGTGAGATTCCTGACTTTTGATGTTCAAAGATCACAAAACTTGGAATACAGAATGAACCACAGAACAAAGACAAGCATAGGCCTGAAGGAAGTCTGGGTCTGGAGAAGAACTACTTCAGCAGCTGCCCATAAAAGTTGTCTTTCCTCTTCCATAACAGTGTTAGCTTTTCAATTTCGAAATGAAGTCTTGTTTGCAACCCAGCCTTCTGATTTGATTAGGTAATCAGGTAAAAACTTAATCAACCAATAAGAACTTCACTTTCAAATTTCTCAGGTGGATTTCTATTTTATAAAGTTATTCATGTCAAAGATGGATAAAATGACCCAGGTACCATTCACATCTCTTTTGATACAGAATATCAACTCCTAGTAAAGAGAGAAAACAAATGATTGACACACAGGACAGTTGGTCTTTTCTTTTTTTCTTTTCTTTTCTTTTTTTTTTTTTCTATTCAGAGGGCACATTGGCATATATCCAAGTTTTTGCATGTCAGAAATAGTTATTATGATGTATTGTTTGCATCTGTGCACGGATCATTCTTCACGTTCACTATATGGAAGGAGAGAAGTTTTCTTCATCTGTACTGTCACTTCATAGGAAGAATGATGAACAGAAAGCATGACCCATGGGCAACTTAGGTAAGCTCTGTTTAGGCACAGCTTTATTTTCTTTAACCACTGACTTTTCCACAGAGCCAGCCTTGGGGGGTGCCCTCACAGAGAACAGGAGGTTAGGCTGCTGTCCTAAAGCTCTCTGGAACACCCTGAGTCTGATATGGTTTCAAACCATCACTTCCTGCTCAACTTAACCCTGTCGTCACCATGCCCTGCCTCCACTAAAGTCCATGTCCAAACCACTTCCCTCTGTGAATTCCCAATGTGAGCATTCACGTTGCCTTCACATAGCCTTCTTTTTTCCCCTCTGACAAACACATGTACACATTTCTCCTTTTTTGTGATAACTGAAGCAGGGTTGCCTTTCTCCACTTGCCATCTCTTAATATTTGTTGAAATTCTCCTTTGCCTACCTGAGGGGGAATATGCCTTTTTCATTCAGATCTGGGTTTCAGTGTTACCTACCAAGGATCAACTACATGGCTGTATGCAGGCTTCTTAACTTCTATGATATTCTTTTTGTGAGATGAGTAGAATAATTATAAGGTTAAGACTTGGTAAAGTATATAAAGTGCATAGTCACACTGAGGCTGTATGGTCACTACCTACATTTTCTAGCCTTGTTGAACTTCACAATAGTGAGTTACTAGACCTGCAGAGACAAATGATCACTAATCAGGTGGCTGGAGACAAGAGGGACTTAGTCACTTTCAGTTATGGAGTCTAAACATTCAAAGCCAAGATGTTAGCAAGTATCAGTTCCATCTGAGAGTCGAGAGAAGGAGTTTTCCCTTCCTCATCCTGGCTTCTGGTGTCTCTGGCTGAGCCCTCCTCCTGATAATTCATCAGTTTCTGTCTACCTTTAAATTAGACTTTCTTCTTTTGTACATCTCTGTGTCCTTCGTCCTTCTTAGGTGGTCATCAGTCCTTGGGTTTAGAGCCAAGTTTAAGCAGTAGAACATCAACAACTCTATCTATAAAGACCCAGTTTCTAAAAGAATCTCCAATCTGGAACCCCAAGCTGTTATGAGTTTTGAGAGATCACTATTCAGTCTACTGTGATGCTAGTTGCTATACCATTTTGGGGATGGCACAAATTTGTTCATTCATGAAATTCCCCCAAAATGTCCCCCAAATTTCCACATCTTTTAAATAACCACCAAAACGCACATGAGTTTTTCAATGGGAGGAGAGGCCCTTGGCCCTGTGAAGGTTCTATGCCCCAGTGTAGGGGAATACCAGGGCCAGGAAGCAGGAGGGGGTGGGATGGTGAGCAGGGGGAAGGGGGAGGGAACAGGGGATTGCTTTTGTTTTTGTTTATTTTATTTTATTATTTTTTTCTTTTTTTGGAGGGGAATCTGGGAAAGGAGATATTGTAAATAAAGAAAACATATAATAAAAAGAAAAGAAAAGAAAAGAAAAGAAAAGAAAAGAAAAGAAAAGGAAAGAAAAGAAAAGAAAAACACAACTGGACATTTCTATCATTATTAAAGTGTGTTGACCTAGTTGTGTGTTTTTAATAGCACAAAGGGGACAAACATTTCCTTCACATTTTTCTGCAGTTCATCTGTCCATCTAGGCAGGTTTCTACCCAGTGTGGAGTCTTTATTAGGTTGCAAGTCTGCAGGGAAGTTTCCAGAGAACTCAGATCCTGGGACCTGTGACATACTCCAGTGTCTTTCAATGAATATCTTTCTTTAAAACTGTATTATACCTTCAGTCTCTACTCCATAGTTTGTCTCTGCAACTCCTTCCATAGGTATTTTGTTCTCCCTTCTAAGAAGGAATGAAATATCCACACTTTGGTCTTCCTTCTTCTTGAGTTTCTTGTAGTTTGTGGATTGTATTTTGGGTATTCTGAGCTTCTGGGAAAATATCCAGTTATCAGTGAGTGTATAACATGTGTGTTCTTTTATGATTGGGTTACTTCACTCAGGATGATACCCTGTAGATCCATCAGTTTGCCTGAGAATTCATAAATTCATTGTTTTTAATGGATGAATAGTACTCCATTGTGTAGATGTACCACATTTTTGTATCCATTCCTTTGTTGAAGGAAATCTGGGTTGTTTCCAGTTTCTGGCTATTATAAATTATGCTGCTATGAACATGGTGGAGCTTGTGTCCTTATTATATGTTGGAGCATCTTCTGGGTATATGCCCAGGAGTGGTATAGCTGGGTCCTCTGGTAGCTCTATGTCCAATTTCCTAAGGAACCACCAAACTGATTTCCAGAGTGGTTGTACCAGCTTGCAATCCCAGCAGCAATGGAGGAGTGTTCCTCTTTCTCCACAATTTGCCATCATCTGCTGTCACCGGAGTTTTGATCTTTGCCATTCTGACTGGTGTGAGGTGAGATATCAGGTTTGTTTTGATTTGCATTTCCCTGATGACTAAGGATGTTGAACATTTCTGTAGGTGCTTCTCAGCCATTTGATATTCCTCAGTTGAGAATTCTTTGTTTAGCTCTGTACCCCAATTTTTAATAGGGTCATTTGGTTCTCTGGAGTCTATCTTCTTGAGTTCAGGATTGCTCCACCTGGGAATCCTTCCCATATTCAATCACCAAACCCAGACACTTTTGTGGATTCCAGCAAGTGCTGGCTGGCAGGAGCCTGATATAGCTGTTTCCTGAGAGGCTCTGACAGTGCCCAACTAATACAGAAGTAGAGGTTCACAGCTATCCATTGGACTGAGCACAAGTTCCCCAATGAAGGAGTTAAGAGAAAGGACCCAAGGAGCTGAAGATTTGCAGTCCCTTAGAATGAACAACAATATGGACTAACTAGCACCCTCAGAGCTCCCAGGGACTAAACCATTAACCAAAGAGTACACATGGTGGGACACATGGCTCTAGCAGCATATGTAGCAGAGGATGGTCTAGTCAGTCATCAGTGGGAGGAGAGGCCCTTGGCCCTGTGAAGGTTCTATGCTCCAGTATAAGGGAATGCCAAGGCCACTAAGTGGTAGAGGGTGGGTTGGTGAGCAGGGGGTCGGGGGAGGGAACAGGGTTTTTTTTTTTTTTGAGGGGAATCCAGGAAAGGAGATTTCATTTGAAATGTAAATAAAGAAAATATTTAATAAAAATTATTCAACAACAACAACAACAAAAAAAAACCCCTGTATTCTAGGAACAAGTCATAAAAAGCAAAATTTTTGATCATTTTGTTTACTTTAACTCTTTAAAAATAAGCCATTGAAACAATATCAACATATAAGATTATATTTAATAAGTCAGAAAGATTGAGTCTTCACTATTAGTTTGTTTAACCTTTTTATTTTTTGAGGATTTCCTACATGCATGTAGTGT
Organism: Mastomys coucha; assembly: GCF_008632895.1. Taxonomy (NCBI): domain Eukaryota; kingdom Metazoa; phylum Chordata; class Mammalia; order Rodentia; family Muridae; genus Mastomys; species Mastomys coucha. Next base: position 30,510,051 of record NW_022196914.1, on the reverse strand, counting down.
ATTTTGATCAAACCCACCTCCTTTTCAACTCAATAAGTTTTTTTCCTTAATCCCCACCATTATTTCAACTTCCCAACTTCATATACTCTTTAAAAAATCCCAGAGTTCACTTAATGTTATATGAGCATGTACGTAGGACCATCTATTAGAGCATGGGCAGCCCCTCAGAAGCTGCATTTCTGAAGTAAATGACTCCCCTTTCTCCAGCAACCATCAATTGCCAGCAGTTCCTCAACTATGAGTGGAACGTCACTACCATTCTTCTTAGTATGTCTTTGTTAAAGATATTTACTATTAGAGTCCTAGAATCGTAAGTATTGGAAGGTCTTAGAGATGTTGACTACAACCTGCTTGTTTTACAGTTAAGAAAAATGTCACCCAGCATTTTCAACAAATGGTGCTGGCTCAACTGGCTGTTTGCATGTAGAAGAAGGCAAATTGATCCATTCTTATCTCCTTGTATAAAGCTCAAGTCCAAGTGAATCAAGGACCTCCACATAAAACCAGATACACTCAAGCTAATAGAAAAGAAAGTGGGGAAGAGCCTCGAGCACATAGGCACAGGGGAAAATTTCCTGAACAGAACACCAATAGCTTATGCTCTAAAATCAAGAACTGGCAAATGGGACTTCATAAAACTGCAAAGCTTCTGTAAGGGAAAAGACACTGTCGGGGCTGGTGAGATGATTCAGCAGTTAAGAGCACTGACTGCTCTTTCAAAGGTCCTGAGTTCAAATCCCAGCAATCACATGGTGGCTTACAACCACCTGTAATGGGATCTGATGCCCTCTTCTGGTGTGTCTGAAGATGGCTACAGTGTACTTACATTAACAATAAATAAATCTTTAAAAAAAAAAAAGACACTGTCAATAGGACAAAATGGCAACCAACAAATTGAGAAAAGATCTTTACTAATCCTATATCTGATAGAGGGCTAATATCCAATATTTACAAAGAACTCAAGAAGTTAGACTCCAGAGAAACAACCCTATTAAAAAATGGAGTACAGAGGTAAACAAAGAATCCTCAACTGACGAATCCCGAATGGCTGAGAAGCACCTAAAGAAATGTTCAACATCATTAGTCATCAGGGAAATGCAAATCAAAATAACCCTGAGATTCCACCTCACACCTGTCAGAATGGCTAAGATAAAAAACTCAGGTGGCAGCAGATGCTGGAGAGGTTGTGAGAAAGAGGAACACTCCTTCGTTGCTGGTGGAATTGCAAGCTGGTACAACTACTCTGGAAATCAGTTTGGCGGTTCCTCCAGAAATTGGACATAGTACTACCAGAGGACACAGATATACCACTCCTGGGCATATACCCCGAAGATGCTCCAACATGTAATAAGGACACATGCTCCACTATGTTTATAGAAGCCTTATTTATAATGGCCAGAAACTGTAAACAACCCAGATGCCCCTCAACAGAGGAATGGACACAGAAAATGTTTTACATCTACACAATGGAGTATTACTCAGCTACTAAAAACAAGGAATTTATGAAATTCTTGGGGAAATGGATGGACCTGGAGAATATCATACTGAGTGAGGTAACCCAATCAGATAAGAACACACATGGTATGCATTCTCTGATAAGTGGATATTAGCCTAGAAGATCAGAATACACAAACTACAAACCACAAACCATAAGAAACTCAAGAAGAAAGAAGACCAAAGTATGGATGCTTCTTTCCTTCTTAAAAGGGGAAACAAAATATCCATGGAAAGAGTTTTAGAGACTAACTATGGAGCAGAGACTAAAGGAAGGACAATTCAGAGACTGTTCCACCTGCAAATCCTTCCCATATTCAATCATCAAATCTAGACTCTTGTGGATGCCAGCAAGTGCTGGATGACAGGAGCCTGATATAGCTGTCTTCTGAGAGGCTCTGACAGTACTCGACTAATATAGAAGCAGAGGCTCACATCCATCCATTGGACTGAGTACAGGGTCCCCAATGAAGGAGCTAGAGAAAGGACCCAAGGAACTGAAGGGTTTGCAGTCCCTTAGGATGAAAAACAATATGAACTAACTAGTACCCTCAGAGTTCCCAGGGACTAAAACTCCAACCAAAGAGTACACATGGGGAGACTCTTGGCTCCAACAGCATGTGTATAGCAGTCGATGGCCAAGTTAGTCATCAATGAGAAGAGAGGACCTTGGCCCTGTGAAGGTTGTATGCCCCAGTGTAGGGAAATGCCAGGGCCAGTAAGCAGGGGAGAGTGGGATGGTGAACAGTGGGATGGGGGAGAGAACAAGGGATTGTTTTAGTTTTAATTATTTTATTTTTTTTATTTTATTTTGGAGGGGAACCTGGGAAAGGAGATATTGTAAATAAAGAAAACATCTAATAAAAAAAAAAACAAAGAAAACTGTTACCTATTACTAGGAAATGGTGACGTTCTGAGGCAACAGTTAGTATCTAACCTGTTTCCAGAAACAGAACATGGATGAAGAATAGCATCAATGAAGAGAGGCTGTTACCATGGCAAAGATGAACACACGGACCACCACCAACAGGTGACTGTTACCATGACAAAGTATATGTGGACACCAACTGCAGATGACTGTTACCATGACAAAGAACATGTGGACCACCAACTACAGGAGGCTGTTGCCATGTCCATAAATGGACTGGCTACAGGAGGCTGTTATACCATGGCAAAGAGTGTATGGACCACCAACTACAGGTTTGATCTCCTGTTTACTGAGGAAAGAATGATGAGGAAAATTTAGAATAATTCCTCCAATATGGTATAACCATGTTAAAAACTAAATGTTTGTGTTCCTCAAGTTATTATGCAGACACCCTAATCCACCTTGCTATGGTATTTAGAAGTACGGTGATAGGAACAGTAGGTCTCTATGATCAGATAGTAACCTTCTAAGAAAAGACTCTCTTATCTCACCTCTGCCTCCTATTCACATATTTGCTTGGAAAAAAGGCAATATGACACACAGCAGGGAGTGGCTCTCTGCAAGGTAGAAAGAGGGCTCTCTCTAGGGATTGAACAAAACAGAACTTTAATTTTGGACTTCTCTCCTGAACTGCAAAGTACAAAAATAAGCACTTGATTTTTAAGTCATCCACTTTGTACTATTTTTTCATAGCATCCCATGCTTACAAATACCAACTTATAAACTACCTATTAAAACAAAAAAATACTAGTTCAACAAGGTAAGCTGTACTATTAACACTGTCACTGTAGATAGGATATCAAGAAAGATTCAAACACAAAATACTAGTTCAACAAGGTAAGGTGCAATATTAACACTGTCACTGTAGATAGGATATCAAGAAAGATTCATTCATAGCAAACAGACCTCAGTGTTTACTTGGAGAAAGCACCGGAAAAGATTATTTATTCCTTACAAATATGCAAAAATACATGCTGGTTTATAAAAACAGCAGGCAAGCTGAGTTCCCAAATGCTTAGCTGGCTCATAGCTTATTTAATTTGCTCATTAAAAAGTCTTTGCTTTCATTTTTCTCTGGTATAGAAACTATTAGTTGCATGAAGTTGAAATTTCTGGTTTCTTTGGAGTATCAGTTATGTCATGTGAGGTTTTTCTGGAAGTTGTTTTATGAGAGGATGCTTTGCTGAGGCAGAGACTTGAGAGGGTGTATAATGTTTGGAAAGAGTTTAAGTAGAACCTAACAAGCACTGAACAGAGAGAGGCTCTTGCGTTGGTTTGCCTTGCAACCCTTCACAGGTCTTAGCTGATCTTTGCTTGTCATGACTTCATAGAAACACCAAAGGACTTCTTGTGGTATTTGGGCTGCTTTTTGACACTTCCCTAGGCTCATGCCAATTCACTGGAGCTTTGTGGTTTCTTCTGGATCTAGCCAGTGCTATTGATTTGTGTTTAGTGTTTGCCAATTGGACTGGTCTGCCACTACTGATTCGTGTTTGATATTTTGACTTGACCACTGATATCCAGACAATGAAGGTTGGATTTGCCCCCTAAAACTACTTCTAAACAGGTTCATATCCTTCCCCTTGGTTGGTGGGCTCAATGAGAGGTTGAAGCATTTAAGAGCCCTTATTAAAGTAGGTTTTAAAAAAATCTAAGCCTGAAGTTGCAGGTCACAAACCAATTCTGCTATAAGCCAAAATTGACCTTTTAGTTCTAGGACACCAAATCAACTACATGATTGGCTTCAAAGAATTCATAGTCCAACTCCACCCATTAATGAGCCAAAATAGAGAGACCAATACCTAAGCCACTTCAAGATTCATGAAAGCAAACTGTGCAGGGGCTGAGGGTAGAGAAGATGTGAGAGTAGGATTTTGTCTGAGGCCAGGCATGGCTAGGGAAGAGTAGAGACTGGGTACCATTGCAGGCGATGGGTCAGGTTTCAGTCAGTTCTCTTTGGATTCATTTTTACACATCAATCCCAAATACTAAAGAAGGACACAAGAGTGGGAAAAACACTTGAGATGCAGGAATCAAAGGAACTCCTTTCTAGTTCATCTATGTATCAATTTCTATTGCCACAGAATAAGTTACCAGAATAATAGCATTGCACATTAGTGCAAATTTATTATATTTCTCTTTCAGTAGAGTTTAGTAGAGACAGTTGAGAAACTGCCTGATATCTGGTTGCCTAGCCTGTGCCATCCTCAATATATATCTGTGGCTACGGAAAGAGTATAAGGCAAGTTGAGTTCGAAAGATCATCTTGGAAGTTCACTATATTGTTTAAATGTCAAAATCCTTCCTCATTTCTGGGTGTTTGGGGGTCAAGCAAATCCTTCTACTGATATATTTACCACCTATAAAAACTTGAGTGAGAACACTAATGGGGAACTACTGGATTTTTTTTTCTCAGCCATTTCAGTCACTTTGACTCCTGGTAGGACATAAACATTGGCTCTTATGAGGTGTAAGCAAAGTATAAAAAGAACTGCATAATCTTCGGCAGTAAAAGTGCTGTGTTCAAATCCCTTGACTCAGACTGATTTTGTGACTAGAAGTCACCTACTTTAGTGAACATATCTGCACAGAACTTCAGACATTATTTTTTTGACAGTTGGCAAGTAAGCAAAGTGTAAGTTGGCAAGATAAATGCAGGTTCCACTGTGGAAACAAGAGCTGCTTTTCACCTTTTATATTTGAGCAAAACAAAAACAAAAACCCCTTCTACCTGGGCCTCTGGAGCTATCAGGTTGTATCCTTAGGTATTTTTCTGGAGAAGAAATTCATTTCCTCTGTGCATTTGATCATGATTTCAAAGTGTTAAAATCATGTTAAAATCCCTCCCTTGCTGGGAGGGCCATTCATAGGCTGTATTACATTCCTATTGAAGAACACCAAAACCAGAAGAGACAAATGCCTCCAAAGGAAACCCACAAAATTTCAGATATGGACATCATTTTAATTGTCTCACTTGTAGGGAAAGTCTACTACTTAAATCTTGGCATTATAAGGACCTACGTGGTTTATGGATATAGAGTTTGTATAGCCAATGAGAACTGCTTTATGTGTTAGCTGCCCTGACCATCAGTACCCTCTCATCATTAAGGTTATCAGATTCTAACCATCACCATTACCATCATTATCATCATATTTCTACTGTCACCACCACCATCAAAACCATCATCATCACCCTCTTTATCATTACTGTCATAGCCATCGCAATTTCTGTCCCCATGACAACCACTATCGAGGTTATCATCATCACCCTCACTGCAGCTGTAGCTATTGCCATCATCACTGCTATCACCATTACATTATCACTGTCATGAATGTAATCACCGTCATGTCTACCATTAACATTATAATCATTGCTATTGTAATCACTAACATCATAGAGATCATGAGCATGAGCCACTTCTATCGAGATTATGAGCAGCATTCCATCACTATCATAGTAACTGTCTCCAACATCACTACCATTATTGTCATGTCTGCCAGCATCACCGCCATCAACACTATCATCATCCTCACAGTAACTGCCACCATTGCCATCATCGTGATCATCACTGTTGCCACTATTAAAATAATCACACTTCTATCATCACCATCATCTCCATGACCACCATAAGCATCATTATCATCACCACAAGCATCATCATCACCACTACCACCATCATTGCTGTCATCATTTTATTCTCCCTCTTGTTATTTTCTTCTAAAAAAACAAAGCTTCTGTCCTAAAGTATCTATGGAATTTTTTGTTGAAAGTGTATATTTTAAATTTCTTTCTTTATTATTTGTCAGAAATACACTTACCTTACATATCCTACAAGAAGAAAAACTTTCTGAGTTCCTTGTTATTGCTCAAATATAAAACTTTAAGCCTGAGTTCTCATTATAAAGGATAGGGTGTGATATAACTTCCCAAGATGGTAAGGAGTTAGACAGTTACTGATGCCCATTCAGGATTACACACAACTAGAGCTGCCATCTCAGCCCTTTGGTGGTCAGTTGAAAGGAGCTCATGGACCTCAAGGCTCCCATACTTCTTCCCACCAAGAGGCCTCAGCAGGACAGGTGGAGAAAGTAACAGGAGATTACTTTCTAAATATTGAGGTTATATCTGTGTCTCATTTTCCCTTTGCTTTTCCAGTCTTCTGCTCTGTTTTGTTGTGTGAGGGACAAGAGAGTGGAAGAAAAGTTAAGTGGCCATGAAGCAGGCAGCACTCTGACTAACACCATTTCATGGCACAGGGACAGTTGGGTATCCTTGGGACAAGTGGCCCTAATGGGAAGTACACTGTGTTAGATTGTCATTATTCAACAGGATGATTTGCAGGAGACCAAGGGAATCTGAGTTGAGGATTTTGGGAAGTCAAATTAATTCTCTCAGGACAGTGAAATATGCAGTGGGGTTTCTTGAAGCATCCCTGAAGCAAACACTACTGTACAACTCTGGAGAGAGCATGAAGACACTGTCTACAAGATGACCTCTAATGCCCATCTATGTCAACCCAAGACGCATGGGACACGTCTACAGCCTTAGAATGGAGAATAAAAGAGAGTTTTACTTTTAACTCCAGGTTTTTGCTATTTGGAATTTAAAGTGAAGCTCTAGATTATGTTAAGGATAGCTCATTAGTAGTGGAGAACAACAAGGTATCAACATGGGCGCTCTAATTCTTAGATCCATTTTGTAGGTCAAGTATCATGCTTGCCTGTCCTCAAACTTACCCCACAATACTCCAGGCTTCCTTCTGTTTATTTTAGCAGATCAGAAATTAGAGGCGCCTTCCAGTTCAACTCAATCAGAGATTGAGCAGAGAGCTGCAAAGAGCAATGAGTGGGAGTGTGTGACTCTGACTCTGGGACAGTGCTGACAGTGCCATGGTGACTTGATGCACCTTTAATCTCCTGTGCCCCGAGGAGAGTGTGGTCTCATTTCAGGAAACATTCTATTTCCTTGATTAAATAATCTGGAACATTGTGGCATTAGCTTTGCTAGCTAAGCAGTTCGTGAATTCACCTATACAGGTCCAGTAGCTTACAGCAGTGGTTATTTCTTTTTATTGTGTATGGCTGTCGTATGTATGCATGTGTACCTGTGTGCATGTGTTTGGGTGCACAGTACATATGTTAATGTGTATGTGTGCAACACAGATGTGGACAATAATCTTAGGTGTTAGTTTTCTCCCTGTTTGAGACAGAATTGCTGTTTTGTACACCAAGATAGTTGGCCCAGTTTCTTGAGATTCATCTTCTGTTTCCCTGTGAGACTGGAGTTATAGATATGTTGCACTTCCAGCTTTACATAGGTTCTGAGGATTCATACTAAGGTCCTCACGAAATTATAGAGAGCATGTTACCAACGCAAAACTGCTTATGATTTTAAAATTAGTCAATTTTTTTAAAAACAAAAGCTTATCTAAAGCACCCAGAGAATAAAGGAATTTCTACTTGGCTCATTTTCAAGTACACTTCAAGTAGAATATCTATGGGTATATGGTGAAGGTTCAGCAGTAGATCTTTGGCTCTGATGCCTCAAAGCATGAGCTAACACATATGAGGGAAAGCCTCAAGTCTGCAAATGTCAAGGGCTTATCAGTACTGCATAGCAGATAAGGTCCTTTGCTCCAGAGGCAATGCACAGGCATTCTGTTCCACTGCCACAGGACACAGAGAGAGTTGAGCGAGAGAGCAAGAGCATGAGAGCAAGAGCAAGAGAGATCGAGAGAGAGCAGAGCGAGCATGAGAGCGAGAGAGAGCAGAGCGAGCATGAGAGCGAGAGAGAATAGCGAGAGAGCAAAGAGAGTGAGAGAGCAAGAGATAGAGCGAGGGCGGGAGAGGGCAAGAGAGAGGGGGAGGGAGGGAGAGAGAACAAGTGAGAGCAAGTATGAGAGTGAGAGAGCTAGAGAGTGAGCAAGAGAGAGGAGAGAGAGATATGATGACATGAACCCGACATACTAAAAAGGATGGAGGCATTTTTAAAAAAGTTAATTCGTATCTAAGTTCCTCTTGATTTTGACTTTAGTAGCTCTTCTGGCCTCTGGCCTGTCACTCTGCAGGGTACCCACACTGCCCCCAAATACTCATACAGCCTCCTTTGGCCATTACTCCAGTGTTCTGAGATGAAGACTGAGTACAGACTCTTCCTGGTCAACCTCTGCACTTATTCCCCAAAACTTCCCTCTTTGTCCTTAGTAGTTGATTCTTCCCCCAGCCTCAGCATTCTGTCTTTTCAAGTAGCCCACCACTACCCTGCCAACTGAGGTTCTCTCCAGCCTCTAGAAATGTTCTTCATCAACATGTGACCTCTTTGAACAAAGAACTCCTCATGGGATACAAGGCAGCAGGATCCCATCTGTGTGTCCCCAGCTCCCAGCAGAAAATCAGATATGTGAACACTAGGTGAGATGAACAGGTGACTCACAGAGTGTCCTTGAACTGTAATGACTGTTGTACTTGTAGTCATCCTGGCTTATTGGGGGAGCATAAAATAAGCATGGTTGGTTTCAGATCCTCAGTCAGAGTATCTGATGAATCTGTTCCATAGCTCCCCAAACTCTTTCAAGGGAAGAACTGTTCAATAGCCCTGTAGAAGCAGAAATCACAGGAGGCAGGTGCTGCTAGGATGCACGTCCATTTTTCCACATATGTAATGCAGGCCGCCTTGGCTAGATCAGCAATGGAACCCACCATGAAGTTCAGAACTTATGGGAACAAAATGACCTGGGAAGACACAAATGTGAGAAAGGGACTTGTGGGATGAGCAGGAATTGACAAGGAGGAAGGGGAATGAGAGAGGATAAGGTGAGAACAGCCAGAATGCATTATATATATACATATATATATGTATATATATATGTCATACTACAAAAGGAAAATTTAATTAGTAAAAAATATTACATAATAATTTACACAATAATTGCATACAAAGTAGAGACTGAACAGAAGGAAACATCTCTGGCTTTGATAATCAAAAATGGAACTCTCTAAAATAATTAAGTCCAAAATAAAGGCCTTGAAGGACTTGAGTTTTGTGCATATCAAGAGACAAGATTCACGGTTCATTTTCTGCTTATTGGAATACAGTTGAGCTGTCCTAGTATGGTTGTTGGAGACTGTTGTTTTATATACACACACATACACACACACACACACACACACACATATATGTATGTATATATATATACATATATGCTATATATATATATATATATAT
>NW_022196914.1:30496260-30500394 GCF_008632895.1 Mastomys coucha | reverse complement strand
TGGCAGCTTTCTTGCTCCAGCTTCCTGATGTTGGGATCCCATGTCTGAACCATTCTGCATGACTGTATTTGTTTACAGAATGAAGTTTGCTAATACTTCTGAGCATCATGGGTCTGCAGCTGAGTGTTTGTAAGAGATTCCAGAAAATGTCAATTATTTCCTAGATTATTTCCCACATTCTACCTTCTCTTTCCTGGCTCTCTAGAGTATCTGACTATTTGGGGGACTTAAAACCTTTTAACAGCTTAGTTCTTTGTATTTCCAGTCTTTTTGAATTTGTGCTTCATCAGAGAAATTTCTATTGATGTCCTGTCTTTTCTGGGCCATGTGGGATATTCTATATCTCCTCCTCAGTTTCTCATCTGGAGAGCTTAATTCTCATTTATTATGGTATTTTCCAAATCTCAGTTGGTAAAATTAGCTCTTTTTACTTTTCCTTTATTTTCATTTTATTCTTTCTTTGTATGTGTGTGTGTGTGTGTTTGGGGTGTCACAGTACAGCCAAGGATGTCCTCGTACTCATAGTAATTCTATTGCCTCAGCCTTCTGAGTTTTTGTATTACAGGCCTGATCCACTGTGCCCAGTCACATCTGTTCATTGATGGTGACACTTTTTTCTATTATGACCTTCACTGTATTAGTCATAGTTATTTCAAGTCCTCAGTCAGAGAGTCACGTGGTACAAGAGTGGAGTCTGGTTCTGTTTATTGAGTCTTGCTCATTTGTTGTTTTTTAAATTCTCCCTTGTCATTTTTTTCCCCTTTCTTGCTGGTAGGTGCCGTATTGTTCAGTTCATGGTTTTATGCCCACCTTTTCCTCTTTTAATCTGGCCATAGAATCAGGAAGCTCTGATTTTGTTTCTCTACTAAGCTTGGCTTCTTGCAGCTTGGGTAAACACTGACACTTAGCTTCACAGCAGTCCAGGAGGCAATCAGAGAGAGGCCCAAATGTCGATCATCCCCTCAGCTTTGTGATCTGCCATCTTCACAGATCTCCATTGACTCAGAGAAGCAGCTTAGGATTTAATGTAAGTGATCATATCTGCTTAAAGCGATTATTCAAGTGATGGGTTACTACATTAGGCTGTAAGCCATGGTTCTTTGGCCCACGCTCCCAGAGCTAAGCTGAGGCTTCCTGTTGCTCTAGTTACCTTTAGAGAGCTACAGACTTTGAACTGTGCCTCCAACACCCTGGGCTCAGTATGTAGGCCAGTTGTCTAGGTTTCTCTCCGATGCCAACATGTCTTCTCTTGTCTTTGAAATACTTTTCTACTTGCTCCTCCTAGGAGTATCCTAGCACTACACAACTCCCTAAGGTGCCACATTCCTTGGTGGATGGAGCTTTGTGCCTCCATTAGCCCAGGGTCCTAGATGAGCTGTACCTCTGGGTCTTGGAGCCTCTGTCCTTCCTGAGTTCTGAGTCTTCTCCATATCCTACAGCTCTGGAAGCCTGTTGTGTCTACTTTCCTCCCCGCAGACACTAGACAGTGTTGCTGCATACTTACTCTCCTGGAGAATTAGAACTTTATTGTTCTGTCCACTTGGGGTAAAGAGGTTCATGATGTTTTCATGCTCTCCTGGAGCAGCCCTGAGAGTTGATTTCTCTCTAGCATCTGGCGGGATTTGTGATACCAGGTCTGGATCAAGCTCTAAAGCACAAAGAGCTTCTTGAGTATGGATGCATGGGGCCAGGCAGCAGGTGCTGGGGACAGGTCGCTTCTGCTGTTCTCTCTCCAGTCCTGGCTTTCTTTGTTTACTTGGTGGCCTGAGAACCCAGGAGAGCAGGGACTTGTGGTAAGCCCAGGGCTGATTTTGTAACAATCGGAATAATGATTTCCACCCCCAGCTTTCTCCAAGCTCTGAGTGGAATCCAGAACTCTGAAGCTTTGAAAGTTTTATATTTCTAATTAGGTCTTCTCTCCATTTAAAAAATTTGTTGTTCTTGTGAGAGTTTGAGGTCTAATTTTAGTTTTCTTTCTTATTTGTAAGGTTATTTTTAACGTAGCACAATTCTTTTCTTCTTAAATATAGTTTATATAACATATTCTTATAGTTTTATATAACTTGCAGTTATTTTCACAGTCTGGGTCTGTAGCCAAGGCTGGACTCTTACTGTGTATCTGAGGCTGGCCGTAAAGTCAGGAACCTTATGCCTTTATTTCTTTCCCAAGTTGTGGCTTTACAGAACAGAGTGGTTCCTTCAGCTCTACCATCATTAGAAGTCTGCTTGCTATAAGAGTTTTTGAAGTTATTACATTTTAATTTGTAGTTCCCCTGGCACCTGAACCCCAAGAGTTTTGCCCACAGAATTTCTATCAAGGGTTATTCCACGGGTGGCTTTTTTTCATTTTGAAGTGGTAAGTGTTTTGTACGTGTCGAGTTCACAGAGCCTCCATGGGTGCAATAGGCTCCATTTAATTCAGCTTTTCATTTCATTCTTCCAGATGGCTCAGCAGCATCACTGGCCAAGGGCCAAATTTAATATTAATTCCTCCAATTACACTTCCCCACACCTCATGTGGAGTATAAATTTGGAATCTTCACTCAGATGAGACTCTAGCCTGGGGTTTTAATTTCCCTTGGAAGATGTGTTCTCCAAAACAAGACGGAGGCAGAGAAAGCCCTGCTCCATCCAGTGACAGATGTCTCAGGGTCTCCTCTGGGCTGGCAGTCCTCTGGAGTCGACCTTCCTTAAACCTGCTGGCTCAGGCCTAGTCACTGTTCAGGTCTCATACCAAACCAGCTCAGCACTGTCCCCATAACTTCAAGATATCTGTGCTTCTGGACCTGGTTGTCCAAACTTTTTGTGAAAACTTTGGCCACATTACATCATTATTTTACATCATGCACTGTTTTAATAATTTTTTAAAAAATATATAATAAAATTGGATTTTTTCTTTTATAACTGTAAATGTAATAGATTTGTAATCATAAATGTAATTTTCAGTTAACTTTTTGACAGGAGGAGATCTCAAAATATCGGACACAGCGAGATGGTGCCTGAGTGATGGCAGGGAGCCTCACTCTACCTTGATCTGCTGCCTCCCTTGTCTTGCTCCATATCCTTGATGCTGAACCAAATGTTGCTCTTAGCAGAGCATGGGGTGGACCCACAGGCTGTATGTCACATCTGCAGAGACATGCTCACTATGGCTCTTGCTGTTGGGTATGGGCAATACACTTCATCTGAAGTGTTACACCTCATTCCATGGCATCCCTGGTTCCTAATACCTTTGTCCCACAAATATAGAGTTACGAAGTCCTATAGATATTCAAGGGCAAGCTCTCAAAATGACACTTGGAAACATTCCTGGGGCCATTGTTGTTTTCTCTCACTCTATGCCCTTCCATATCTCAGTCTTACTATATCCCACTTGGTCTGAACAGGGCTGCCTTTGGAGAGTGTGTAAACCCTACTGAGAAAAGACTTTGGTGCCTGAGACAAGAGTAGGATGTGTGGACTTCCATTGTGCATTCTTAGTAGAGCACAGGAAGACCTCACGTAGCCATTCAAACACTCTGTGCTTCTGTCTTAACCTGGGCAGAAGGGACCATGGGATTGTTACGGGGTCTTCTGAGGAATACAGCAAATACAACCAAAATGACCTCAGGAAAGAATGACAAGGCAATTTTTTCCTTAATCATCTTGAAAACTCAAATGTCACCTTTTTTTTTTTTTTGCAAAAATGGCAGTTTATTTTTAAATCACTGTTGCCTTCAGCTTGAACTTTCTATAAAAGATTTTTTTATTCATATGAGTGTTTGACTGCATGTGTGCATGTGCACCTAGTGTATGCAATGTCCATGGAGACAAGAAGCAGGTATTAGATAGCCCTGCAAATGCAGTTACAGAGAGTTGTGAGATGCCATGTGGGAGCTGAGAACTGAACCTGGGTCCTCTGAAAGATCAGTGAGTGCTCTTGATCACGGCACCATCTCCAGTTGCCTACTTTGCCCTTAAATCACATCTAACCTACCAAAGAGTTCCTGTTGTCTCTACAGCCGGACAGAGCTGCCTGGCTCTTGCCTGCTTTTCTTCTTTGTAGATTAGCCTGTGCTCATTATTATACTGTAATGATCTCAGCTGCCAGACGAGCAAATTGAGAAGCAATGCTTCCCCCCCCCCCGCAACTGC